>NC_060893.1:13917772-14217772 GCF_014805685.1 Silurus meridionalis | reverse complement strand
AGAACATTACTTTCTTCAACAATGACCTAAATCTCTTATGCCCTCTTCCCAGGCCCTAAAAATGGCTGATTGGGGTTATTTACAGATTTGCTAAAGGGGGAGGTGTGGGAAACTCCTCCTAATGTCAGAATCAGGTGGAGGCTCCTTAATGACATCAGCATGAGCAGCAGTTAGCAATAGAGAGCTGGCACATGCAGCATTAAGGGAAGGAAAAGGCACTGATTGACCATGTGACAGGAACCAGAGAGCATGACATTTGTCCCCCATTTACCTCAGAAGGAAGTGACCTGCCACCTCTTATGCACCCACACAAGAAGTTGCTTTGAGTGTGGGTCATCTTAGCTAACTTCTTTGACAGATAAACTGGCAATGATGATCTGTGTGAATGGGAAGTCTTTTGATGTCTGCAGAACCAGTTTGTGGACACTATATAAAAAAAGCTGTTTTGTTACTTGTAGATTTTAACCATAATTCTACATGTCTTAGAATAGATAAGACAGTTTTAGAATTAGAAATAATTTAATCATTTGAACTATTTAACAAATTAAATGAAATTAAAACAACACTAATTTAATTTATTTAACAAAAGAAACAAAATTTTGAAGTTTAAAATGCAGAAAATGTAAATAAATTCACAGTTATACAAACTAATGCAAAACCTAGCTGTTTTTGTTTTTTATCATTCTAATGACTAGTATATCCCTTTCTTAGTGCTGGAGCGACTGTAAAGTATATGCCCTAAATATGCTACAAAAGTGCCCATCTGTTTTGCAGAAATGTATTTGTTGATACATTTTAGACTCCGAATCACGGTTCCATTTGTGGGAGGTCACAGTGGCCCCCTGCTCTCTATATGCATGTCTGATGATGTGTGCAATTAAACCACTGTCAGCGCTGACAGCCTATGACAGAGTCTGTCACTATGAGTTGGATATGGAGGTTTTAGGGAACAGGGAAATACAGAAGTGTGTTTTAGACAGCCCATCTGGTCCTTCTCCAACATCACACAGAATGCTGGCTGAAACTGGGGCTCCATTAAGGAAGCTGCACTAAGAAACCCAATACTAATGATTCAGGAAGAGAGGGCCTTATGAGTGGACTGAAGCCAAGATGCACAATTATCCTTAAATAAATGATAAACATAGTGAAAAGGTTGAGAAAGGACAAATTCCACTCTTTGACTGAACACAAGTCTTGCTATTTGGTTTACTAAGGCACTATACTGTGTATTTACCATGAGCGTGGATTTTCCCTTTAGGCACTATTACACTAATAATAACTATGTCATGATTAGGACCAGTGGTGGACGAAGTACACAAACCATGTTCTTAAGTAAAAGTAGAGATAGAGTAGGTAAAATATTACTCGAGTAAAAGTAAAAGTGCTCCCTGTGAACTTTTACTTGAGTAAAAGTACAAAATAATTTGCCTTCAAATGTACTTAATTAGACTATGTACTATGATTTATTATAGCTATAATGGCCTGTTTTATATATATATACTGTATATGTGAAGGCAAATACTCAAGTAACATTGAGGATGTACTGCGCCCTGAAATAATAGCCGGAATAAAAAAAAATAAACACAAAAATAAAAAAACACAAATATTTTTTTCTGGAGTCTACGTTTCACAATCCTGGTAAGTAGTCGCACAACTCCAGATCACGGGGCGCTGTTCTCGCTGTATTTTTTTTCGGCTTTCATTTCAAACCGCGGTAGATCGCTACACCATTAATACAATTATATAATTAATAGTAATACATTTTTCATCCACTCATAAACAAAAAGTTACGACTGCTCCTCCAAAATGTAGTTGAATAAAAAGTAAGATATTTGACTTTGAAGTGAAGTTAATGTAAAAGTCTCCCCAAACAGAAATACTGCAGTAAAGTACAGAGATGCTAAAAAACTACTTAAGCACAGTAACAAATTACATTTATTTCTTTACTGTCAACCAATAATTAGGACATGTGTTTTTTAGTGAAATGCATTCGCCCTGTTTTTGCAGACTTAGTACTTTATGGCTTGTCCTTAAATTACTTTGAAGGGTACAGTTGGTATGCCAAAGCTATGCCTGTGACCAGCTAAGGGACTAAAGTGTGTAGTGAATGCTTTGTTCTTCTGTTTTGGCAAAGGTCAATTAATATTGTAAATTCATGGGACAGTTGATAGCTACTTGCATGAAAAGTCAGAACTCCTCAGGTTGTCCAGCTGCCACTGTAACATTTCACAAAGCGGATTAAATGCTTCGAATATAAGGCTTCAGCTCTTCTCATGCACATTCTTTACCTCTATTTAAAATCACAGATGAGAGTTGCCTACTATAAAGACTGTTTAAATGCAATGCTGTCATGCTAACTGGTCCATTATGGGCTTTTTTAAACTGACTGAAGTTTTAATACAATCTAGTGTGCATAGGTAGATAGGATCCACATTAGCCCAGAAAGTCTTTTGGAAGTTATTGCTTCTTTTATATTTTTGATCTGAACAAAATCATTCAAAGCAAATACACACCATGCCACTCAATCAGTTCTCATTCGTTCTAAAAGTATATTCTTGAAAGAGTTTACAATATTATAGTGATTTGATTGACTTGATTTGAAGGAAATATCTACACAATCCTTTGAGAAATAAGGACAATAACTTATCATTTAGAATTTGAGGAGAAAAAAAACATAGCATTATCCATGACAGCTGAAACATCAACATCACTGACTATATTTGTTATATATAATAAGTTTTATCATGTTGTTAATCAGACCCATGCTGCTCTGACTCCAATGGTATTACAGCTTAATCACAGTGTTGTTATAGTTTCCCTCAATTTTATTACAAGCTTTTGAGTTAAGAAAAACACTGCTGTAGCCTAAAAATATATTTTAGTCTGCACATTTATGACTTGAGACCTTACTTTCCTATATTAGGGATCAAAGGAAAGGTATAAGAACAATTATGGAAATACACTCTGTATTCTCTTTAGCCAAACTACCGTTAGTTGAGGTTATTTAAAGCCACACTATCCCTATATCAGTGGTTTGCAAACTTCCTAGTCAGAGGGTCATTTGTCAGTATTAGCATGGATCATGTCAAGACCCAGTCACAGACATAAGGTTAGGGCACAGCAGTTGAGTAAATAGTGACCGTGATCATCCTGCAGTATCCATTTTCATGCTTAAGACTTGGTATGACTACACTTACCTAAAGACAAACATTCATAACAGCAAGACACGGAAAGAAGCGTAGCAGCAGCCAGACACTCAGGTATCAGAACCCCTCCTAGAGTGAAATGGTTTTTAGTTACACCCACATTTTAAGTCATAGGACTACCTGTCATTAGAGTTCTAGAATTCAAGCAATATTTTTGGAAATGTATAAGCTTGAAGACGAGTTGAAGATGCAGCTCTTAAACCTGCCAGTCTTTCTCATTAGAACCACAAACCTGAAGCCTGGCAATGCTAAACTACTGGCTAGCAGGTTACATGAATTTTCATTGTGGTCTAGCTCCTGACAGGATGACTGACCCCCTAATTAATCTATGCCATCACTCTGAACTGATTCCATGACCAATTATATCTGTGTTTTGTGAGGACTGGGGGACTCTGCTGTTATTTTAGTCCATCCCTATCAATCAAGCTCTTGAATATCAAAGGTTGACTTGATCCTACTTGCTTCCCTGAGTAATGTGAAGCTAGGTTAATTTTAATCCCTCCTTTTTTTTGTTGAGTCAACTGGAAACGCATAGACCTGAATTAGATCAGACCAAGCACTTATATATAAAGTTATAGATATAAAGTTTGGTACTTTAGCCACAATTATATACTTTTCCAATATCAATTCTGCACTTCTGCTCCACACCTTGCTTTTACAGCTCATTATAGATCCCAAACTTTAAAGAAGCATCCAAATACTATTCCAAATCTAGAAGGGCTTGGAGTGCATCATATGAAAACTGACCCCTGGGACCTATTTACAACGTCTCTTGTACCTCCAAAGGTAACTTTTTTTTCACACCTTCCATCCAAGTGTTAAAAGACTCCTGCTTAAAAATGGAATAGCCATATGTAGCAGGATAGCAATGTAAATGGAGTTTTCATCAGGTTCTACTGCATTTTGGCCTCCTGTGTCTAGCTGCTCAGGGCCAAGGGCAGCCTTGCTGTTGACAGTTAATAGGATCTTTGGCTTTTTTGTTTTGAGCTAGACTGACTCAGATTGATGTCCTGGAGAAAGTCAATGGTTAATTAGAGAGAAGGCTGTGTAATGTCATGGTTCTCGTTATGCCCAGGGGACAACTGAGAATGAGGGATTTTAAGTTGAGCAAAAGGGTGAGGGGTGTAGTTTTCTGGGTTTACTTTTTTTTGCAAGGTCTTATTAGCAGATTAAGGACAAGTTTAGTAAAAAAAACTAGAACAATCAATTCATTTTATGAAAAGATCACTATATCGTTTTGTATGGTACAAGTATAGTCTAGTTTTTCAAACGTGCATGTTCAAAAAAACTATTTTATATACAACAAACTTGTTTTTTGGTTTTTAGGAGAAAATAGTATTCCTTAAACTTTCAGGAGATATCAAAGGCCAGACATTCCTTGCATTTCAGAACTACGTTATTTCCCCATTTGTATTATTTACTGCAAAATGGGAATACAGTTTAACTGTAACTTTAGCTATCTGTTCCAATAGATAACCCTGTGATCAGGGTTATAGAGGTAAAGATCAAGCAAATGTACATAACTAATGATTACTTTTTACATTTTTTAATATTTGACCATATTTTACAAAATATTGTTTTGCCAAAAAGGTTTTTTGCTGAAATTTTGCTACAAATAAGTGTAAGATATTATGGGTTGAGTTAGAGTAGCCCACATATTGTTTATAGCTGTCTTAACATTATCTCACTTGTAACTGGGCATGTGGTTGTAAAAGCCAAGCAAAGGAGAGCATTAGGCAGAGAGCAGAAGCTATGAGGCAGACTGGCTTTTCCTGGTTGGAGACCCACACCAGACGTCTAACTCTTGGCTGCAGCATCCTGGTAACTGAACCTGTGCGCAGTTGGACAACACAGCGTGATAATTGGGGAATTACAGCTGTTAGTCACACAAAATACATTGCAGTTGTGGGTTAGGGACCTGAAGGTCGAGACACAGGAAGCAAAAGTGTAATTTAGAGGCAAGGAGTGCCAATTTCAGTTCTTTCACCCCCTAAAAAGTCCACCTGTTCAGTAGACCTGTAATAGACTTTAAAAATCAATATATAATTAATTATTATTAATTTTCTCAAATTATGACTCATGATTTCTTGTATTATGCTTAGTGGTATTACATGAGGGAGCATATTTGTTGTACTGTTTACGCTTCAAATTCAATGCAGTCTTTAATTTTAGCACAATTTTAAGTTTTTTGCAAACTTATTTAAATTAATATCTGTAAAATCTAAGAAAATAAAATCCTATTATCTTTGCTTCTGACTTTATCACACCACTTTGGTGTTAATTATCTCCTGTAAATACATACTGTTGCTTCTTTTATTTCTTACCATAAGATACCAGGCATGTTATAAAAGATTATTACAGGTAAATGCATTTAAAAAGAACAAGATGGGAAAATAATTATAGGAAATAATAATAACAGAGTGATTTGATAAAAATACTTACACAAACATGCATTACAATAGCTATAAAGCTTTCATTCATTCACCAGGCTAATTTTTCTCAATTCTTCTTGAATGTAGTAAACCAAAAAGTGCAGTTTGTTATGTTGTTGAGAAGCCAAATTAAGCCCCTTTATCTTAACACCTTTCCAATGTCCGAAAACGTTGGATTATAGCTTTACCTGTTACTTTCATTAGACACTTGACACTTAAATTTTTGAAAACTATTACTATAGAAACTGTAATACATTAAAATTAGCACAATACACACACACACACACACACACACACACACACATATATATATATATATATATATATATATATATATATATATATATATATATATATATATACACACACACACACACACACACACACACACACACACACACACACACACACACACATATACATACACATATATACACATACGACAAAGTAACCTGTCCTATTGCAAATATTACTTTACATCTGTGCCATAGTAAATCTGGACTGCATTACTTATATTGTGCCCAGTATGTGTTTTGCAGATGGTCAGTCAGTGGTCAGGCCACCTGCTTGCTTTTCCTGTTTCAGGATAACCTGCTCAGGAAGGTCACTGTGCCTTCCAGTGAGAAACAAAGTACAATACACTCCAGGTCAAGGGTGAAGAGGAGAGTCCTACACATGTATATGATCAATGTATATTAGTAATACTGAACCAATGCTGAACAAACTGATTAGTTGCCTAGGTATTTGCCTGATAGTATACAATATTTACCATGCTGCCTGTGCTAACGGCATACATTTAACATGAATTATACCATGTCAAGCAAGAATAACAACACTACAGTGGGAGAATCTCCCTAGATCATCTGGAAAGCACATCTAACTCCACCTTATTGAAGCCCCCCCCAGACCTCTACTCGTACCCCCTGTAGAGCCTGGGTAGAGTGGGGACAGTCCAGTGTGATTAACACCCAGGTGGGAACAGCATGTCAGTACATGTCCGCTCTGAGCCCCCTTACACTGCACTTACACAATGATCTGCGGTCAGCTCTCCAGCCCAGATCCTAAAACCTCATTATAGGAGACATTGTAAAGCTGACCTTAGATCAGCATTAAGGGAACAATTGTATCTCTGCTGTCTCCATTCAGCTGTTTTGGGATTGGGAAGGCCTTACAACATAAACTCCCACGGGGAACACTCTTCTAAGCTACTGAGGGTACACTAATCAGGGTCACAGATTTGTTTAGAGAGCGCTCAATGTGGTAGACTACTTCAGTTGTGCTTCATGAGAAAGTAATGCACTTACAATAGCAGATCATTTTAAGTGAGGAACCTGAAAGCAGCGCTTACTCTTAGGTTGCTGAGTGCCTTAGACACAAATAAGGGGGCTAAAAATAATTAATTAAATTATTATTTTATTTTTTGTGTTTTAATTTGGGAAGAAACTTCATACCTAAAGCATAAATAACAAATAGTAAAACAGAAAAATTAACTTAATCTGTATTATTAACTGTTTATCGAGGTTTTCAAGGATAAAAATCTCAGATACAATTATGACACTTTTAGCCCTCAACACTTAAGGACAACCCTACAATTTCCAACATTATAAGTGTTTTTACACAATCACATTAATTGAGCATATATAGAAGAATGAGTGCTGTTTCACTAAAAAAAGCTAATGGTAACACTTTTATGGAAAACAATATCCAACTGATGACATGGATGATTAGGATGAATAAGTGAGTTAGTGTAATTTGATACCTAAGGCTATTGACTATTATTTTGACTAATATTTGTTAAAAATGAATAATTGTCCTTTGCTATATAAACCATAGTGTGATAAACTTGAAGACAAAACAATAAGAATATAACAGAGTCTGAACCATAATGTTTGTGTAATGAAATGAATTCTAGCAGCTTTTGCAGCAATTAGTAGTTCTAGTTCAGATGCAAAGTTTGATAGTAACAGCATTATTTGCTATAGTAACTTTATTATAAATAAATATATAAGAAGTAAAATATATAAGAATAAAATATATAATAAGTAAAATATGCTAATTATAGTTAAATATTTCACATTGTATTACAGTAGTGTATATTTAAAATCATGTAAACAATATCAATAATCTTCCTATAATTCCTGATCTTCTCATATCCATGTAGTTTGCCATTTGATTAGCATAAATTAGCAGATTTAACTGTTAACTGTTAACTTTGTTTTTTAAAAACTCAAATAGCCAAAGTCAGAAGTATATGCAAAACAGGCAAAAGTTTTTTTTCTTCTCATGATCAAACATCTGGATATTTTATTACATTTTTATATGGTTCTTTGGACAGAGCAAAGCATGCCCCACTGCCCAGACCAACCAATTTACAACCCTGTCTGCCACATTGACTAAATACACCTGGGTGCATGGCAATTATTCACACTTGCTCTGATTCCTGCAATGAAAGCACCAAGGCCACAATTCCATGCTCCTTAGGAGCACAGAACACACAGAGACATGCTGTGATTTTTTTTTTATATATATAAAATCTGATACTAGCTAAATTTTAGCCAGCCAGCCAGATCAATTCAGATCTGTAAAGTCAACTAAGATTTTATTGTATTGCTTTGTTATCCAGTATATATCTATGACAATAGGCCAATTAATTGTATTGAGTAGCTAGTGTTTCACTTATGGCATTTTTATGTGATTGAAGTTTTGACAGTTTGCAATATAATGAAGTTAAAACACAATCACTAGGATGACTCACATAAATTTAGGGCAAAACATGCTGAGGAAGTTTTCTTGCATCTAGTCATATCAAATTATTGCCTTAGTATGAAAAGTGATTACATATTAAAATTGAATGCTGAATACCCTTGTAAAACAAAATGGATTATTAAATGTCATTCAAATCATAAAAGGTTCTAGATTCCTTGAATGGAATACATTTTATTATACTATTTGCCAGTGTGAGAAATTATTCTGTGAGATATAAAAAGTACTTAAGGTTTTTCTCAGTTGTTTTTAAAATATAAACAGGTCTTAGAGATGTTCTCACAATCACAAACCTTTTTTAAATTCCAATTGAATTTAAAGGCTTTTGTCAGAATTAGAAGCCTTTAGGACTGTACATAGGACCGCTCATGATTTCTCAACAAGGACATGGTGAAGAAACTTCTAGGTTGTAGATTTAACCTGTAGTAATATAATGTAATTTTTTTATTAGATAATTAGATTTGATTTGATTGTATGTTTCATTAGATTAGAGCACTTATTAGAGAGCACCAGTATCCTATAGCTGCTTGTGTTTTGAGGACATGTGGCAGAAGAGGGCAGTGATGATCCCACATGCTAATGGACCATATGAACACAGCATATAGTATGGGAATTGGCAGGGTATTGACGGTCCACTTTCAGTTCTTATTGCATATTTATTACATTTGGAGGTGTCATTAATAAAGTATAATTGAAATCTGTTCTTATTAAGATAAAACTCATTTATTTTTATTAAAAGTTTATAAAAAATGCTTTTCAAAAAACGCTGTTTGCAAGGGGCGAGGGGCATCATTACAGATCCCTCTCACCACAACCACGGGCTGTTTACACTGCTCCCATCGGGCAGACGCTACCGTCATCATTACACTTTTGTATGTCCATCCATATTAATTCTGTTTATTCTGTGTATATATATAGATGTATATATTCATAATGACATTTCATTTGTACAGCTATATATGTCATACCACTTCATACTGTATCATACTTATATAAAAAACACACTATATATACCCTTATTCAGTTATATGTACATATTACTACACCTTCTGTATAACCTCATCCCCTTATTTATTACACTGCCACTTGTAAATAAGCTATCTATGCACTTCTGGTTAGATGCTAACTGCATTTCATTGGCTCTGTACATGTACCCTGCACAATGACAATAAAGTTGAATCTAATCTAATCTAATCTAATCTAATCTAATCTAATAAAGAAAATATTTGTCTGGATACTGTCTTTAAATTAGTGTGAATACTAGTGCTGTTACATGCTTAGACATTGCTTTATTCCTTTAATCGATTTGTGCTTTTGGGTCTTGGAGCTATTCAATGAACATAGCCTAAGAAGAGACACTGGACAGGGGGTCAGGGTGGGGGTTTGCACACCTTCACACTATCGCTGATCATTCGGACCTAATCACCTCTTGTGTCTCACTTCTCTCTGTTAGCACATTATGTTCCTATTTTCCAAGTTCAGTGCCAGTGGATTGGACCTCCCACCCAGGGGCTGGCAAAGTTCCTGAGTTAAGTGCAGGACAGGCAGGGTGGCGCCTGTGCTTTAATGTTTCACAAGGCTGTGGGAGTTAAGATTACTTGGTATGATTCTTTAAAGGCCGTAGCGCGAGAAGCAATTTTTTGTGTGGGTTTTAAGCCCAGTGTAGTAGTATGCTCGTTTTAAGGCCCAGCACTTGGGAATAGATCCAGACCTGGAACAAGAGCTATACCCGCACCTGGCATGGGCATGAAATGACCAATAAAAACAGAGGAACCTAAAATGTTTCTCAATGCTGTAAGACATCCGATCTAATTGAAGGCAGTGGAGTATGTTTACATATTTTAAAAAAATCCGAAATGATAATAAAAAACTTGATGAGAGCAGGAGAAGGTTTTCAAGCTTGGGACTGCTGGGAAGCTGCTGTGATGAGATACTTTGCATGGCATTTTATGCGAAATGGAGACAGCATGAGACAAGCCAAATGGTGGTGTCATAGGAAACAAAGTAGTTCTGCCAAAAAACCCAATATGGTTTATGGCCAAACCCTAAAGCCCCTTACACTAACCCTACTTCTATGGGGGCATGTTCCCCAGTTCGCCAACACAACATGCTAATAACATCATTTCCAATCCACTCTCTACCCCCTTTTTTAGATAATTTTGTTTTAAAAAAACAAAGGTTTCAATTTCATCTCTCTGAGCACCAATGGTGCTTCTAGAGTTCATGGGTTTTTCTTTAATGTAGCAGAGTGGACGGAGGACTTAAAAATGGCAATTTGACTGAAGCCAGTTGGAAAAACTTGGCAGAGAGCACATGTGCTGATAGGACATACGCCATAATGCCAGGTAACCACACCAAAACTTTTAATAATAGAGATTCTGACATAAAGGCAAATATGACAGGATGCTTTAGTTTAAAGTTAGCCAACTGAACCAGATGCCCTAGACATGAAGGAGGTCAAATTTCCATATGTGCTCCATGTTTCGTCAATAGCACTCAAACCAATTGCTAGAAGTAGTTAAACAATGTAGTTAAACAATATTGTGGAGTCATATGTATGACATGAGACATTTGGACATCAGAGGCATAAAAAATATTTGTTATGAATCAAATAAATAACATGCCCTATTATACAAACTACACAAATAAACAAAGGATCATTCGCAATTATGCAATTCTCAGTGTATAAAAATAATTGGTCTGCAGCTACTTCATATCAAAACATTTTTTCTCACCATGGTTGACATGGTCAATGTCTCAGTGCATGCTCTGTAACCCTATCCAGCAGTGTTACAGGGCTCCTGGCACCTCCCATTAGGAGCAGATCTGCATCACACTAGCTATAAACACCAAGGTAAGCACTTAAGTGTCCACAGACAGCACATTCCAGCACCTTCGTCACAGCTATGCTTCACATTAGCATTATGATATTTGGGTAGTAACTCAGCCAAATGGACACAGAAAGGGCAAGAGGAGGAACCTGAGGAATTAAGAGGTAAAATAGATGTGATTTAGGAGACACAAAGCAGTGGTTGTTAACTATGTGTGTTCTCAGCTTACAACTAAATGCACAATATAGATAATGCTCTCTTACAGAAATCATTCAATGTGGAAATAAACATAATAAAACATATAATATAAGAGTAAATACAGAATTCTGCTTTAATAAACAAATAAAATGAATGTAATATATTGTAGGTTATTGTCAGACTACTGTTCCCGATCTCAGTATAAACTTATGGCATGAGTCTGATATTTTTAAATATCTAGGTACAACAAACACTTTACTCTTTCTTGGGGGTGCTTTGGATAGGCAGGGGGTCAACAACACCTCAATACAGCACTTAAATCCTGCCTCTGTTAACAGGCAGAGAATAAAGGCATGTGGCACCCTCACTAATTACCTTAAATGAGTATAATTAGCAAGAAACACCTTCTGTTTTTACACCAAGACCTTATAGCCTTCAGCTTTAATGTGGTAATGCTCTAAATTGCTTAGATAACGAGCATATTTCAAGATGTGACAGAAGACTACTGAATTCAGGACATACAGATTTCTGGTACAGAATAAAATAAAATAAAGCAATATTGCTTACAAGAGTTATTCAGGTAAAATAGGTGATGGTTCTCTTTTTTAATAAAATTCCTTTTTGAATGTCCAGACAGGCAACTAATTTGATAGCATGGAGACAACAGATAGCTTTACATAATTGAGTTTTAGTTTAAACAAAGTCATGGATTCTGTACAGATGAGATGCATCATGATAAAACACATTATAATTCGGACATCCAGTTGTCTTTTTAACTTTTTTAAACGATTAGCTCACTGATCAGACAAGAGAAGGTAAATACTGTAAAAACTTTAAAAAAATCTATAAATAAATAATAATCTGTAGTTGAGGTGCATTTGTCCATCAGTTGAGGTGTGTAGTTAAATAATTTAAATATAAAAGTGAATGAAAAACTTCAACAGAGGATCTACTCTGCTCCACAGAAGGCAAGCTGGTTCATATTTAGAAAACCAGAGTCACTAAACAATAAAGAGTTTGTTTTTATATATATTTTATACCGTTCCTACACCAGTCATATCGATTACATTCCAAGATTTGATAATTCTTGTGCTTCTTTTACATTATAAAAAAGGTGTGACAGCTTGATGACCAGTATTGGTGACAGAGCACATTCCTTACACTTCACATTCACTAACGATACACTACATTTGGGCCACCATGCACCTCAAACATTGACCATTTGCATGTGACAAAAATGTAGCAAAAAGGACCACCAAGACAAAAGCCACAAAGCAGGGGAGGTTTCAGGACACAAGATATACTATTTTGACACCCCTCACCTCCAACCCCCCAAATTTCAGCGAAATTTGGGAGAAGTCGGTTTGTCTTCCACTTGGTTTTCACACCTGCCCCTCCCGTCACCATAACAGTCCCAAACTCTGGGCAAGTGTCTTAACGTCCTGTTGTCACATGGCTGTGTCTGTGTGTCCTCCTGAAACTCCTGCCCCAGGATGTGAGCCAACACAGAGAGATCAAAGCCACAAGACAAAGATAACGTTGTTGAGCTGTGATCCTACCCCAGGCACTACAGGGATGCTACGACGAGGCCCACCACTACTGGGGATTGCCAAACAAAATGATCAAAATTAGAGGGTTTCACTTATTTTTTTAGTATGTGCCATATAGTGCTGTCTAAAACTATTAAGAGATTATTAGGTACAAATCCATAAATAAAAAGTAAAAATTGTCTTGAAATGGTCTATTCAGTCAAAATACTGTCTGTGTCTTAAACAGTAAGGCTGCTCTAAATAAATGATGGACAGTCTAGCAGCTGCAGTGCCTCTGTCCAGCATGTAGATAATGCAGGTATAATTGGTAAAAATGTGTGGTAATATATTGCTCCATTTGGGGTTTACTGACGGAGCTGGTGCAAAGTGTGCTGGAGGTCCAATGGCTTTGGGACTGATGAGAGTCAAACAGACCACACAGAGAGCACCACCCAATTCACCAACTCTCTCTCTCTCTCTCTCTCTCTCTCTCTCTCTCTCTCTCTCTCTCTCTCACACACACACACGTGCACACACACACACACACACACACACACACACACACACACACACATACATATGTGTGTGTGTGTGTGTGTGTGTGTGTGTGTGTGTGTGTGTGTGTGTATGTATATGCACTTTGTTTATAGTTGCTATTATATTTCTTAACTGATTAAAAATTCAGTGTCACCCACAGTGACTTAAGACTGGGTGGGCAGTAGTAAAGGTGTGCTTTAATGACTGCTCCTGTTGTTTTAAAGAGCTCTTCTTTAAAGTGTTTATAGGGAAGCCAGCCCATTGCACCCAGCTTCTTTCTCTCTATCTCTCTCTCTCTCTCACACACACACACACACACACACACACACACACACACACACACACACACACACACACACAACACACACAAATGCTTATATGTGGTCAGTGTCAAGCATCCACTGTGCACACAACAGAAGACCCCCACCACCTCCTCGTATAAGGCTCATCCACCTAAGTAGCCTCCTGCTGCCCAGACCCTCACTCTTAAGCAGGATTCAGTTTCAGGTCTATATCTCATAGAATTACATTGCCCTTTTAAATTGCTCCTAGATACTTTTTCACCTCATCTCACTTCACTCTGAAACACATTTTGACCATCTGAAAAACATAGATCCAAACACAGACACTTTATACACCAGCTAATCTTCACATACTCACCTGTCATCTAAGGTGCCAAATTACCTTTAAATACCTGCAAGGCCTATTGCTATAAGCCACATCTGTAACTATATCATGATTTAACTGCTTTGGGGTTATACAATATCAATAATATATACATTTTTTTGAGGTGTACGGCCCCACTGGTGACATCCCTACTTAAGAAAAATAATGCATGCTTACTATATATTAACATGTGAGAACAATATCCTACGGGCCAGGGCTTAGGAAAGCATGAAAAGGTGATAAAATCAAAGGAAATAAAAGTAATCGCCATTTCCTTTTATTATAAACGAACAAATAAATGCAGCAACATTAACTATGTGTGGCCATTGTTTCATGTCTACCGACTAGTGTGCATGTATGTTCAGATTTTTACAAGACACACTCAATATGTGATGTTGATGATGTAGACACGGAATGCAATTTTTTCCTTTGAATAAGATACAAGTCAATTTTCTTCCATTAGAATAACTAATCTTTAAATAGAACATAAGGTACAAATCAATAAACATCTGAATTACATATTATTTTTCCAATATCTAGATAAAATGTAATATAAATAGATGTAGTAAATGTAGTAATGATGTAATAAAAAGATCTATACTTCATTATTAGGAATATGAATTCATAGTGAAACCTATCTTTTGATGTCTCAAAAGTGAAAAGGCGAACTCCAAATACAAATACAAACTTAATTTAAAACAAGAAGAGGATGAGGCTTTAAACTTATTCATTGCCTAAGATATGACACATTGTGAAACAAGAAAAATAAATGTTTAGTGTTATTTATACTGATACTGCTACACATGAAATGTGTGATAGAAAGATCCAGAACGTCTGTCACCACACAGACTGTAAAAAGTAAGCTAGGCTTACTTTCTCATGGTGCCAGGATCATTACTACTCCTGACAGGAGAGGAGAGCAACTTGAAACCCAAGCTTGTGTGCTGGCCAGCCATGCCATCGCACTGCATCCTGAACATTCACACCAGCCCTGGCCTACTCTTTGCTGCACCCTCCTGCTGTGTAGCATCAGGCACGTGGCATGACACACATTTTATTCAACATCAGGGTGCTGGAACCTCCTGATCATTTTCACAGCCAGCCTGATGTAGCACTTTGTGTACATACTGCCACATAGACAGCAGATATGCTGGTTGCAAGTCTTACATTTGAAATTGTTAAATCTGTTGGTTCAGTGTTTATGGCTTGGGTTTACAGAGGTTGAGAATTTGAATCTTGGTAACTTGGTCTCTTAACTCTCAACAGCTCAGCTCAGTTTGCAGTTGATTTGGAAAAAACTTCAGCCAAACAAGTAAATGCAAAAATAAGTGTATGAAAATTCATTAAACCTATTTTTTTATTTTTTTTTTGCAAACGTTTCAGGAATTTCACTTAAATCTTTCTGAAAGGAACTGACACTGCTCTGCCATGATTGGTTCCTCAGCAACTCAATTCTAAAAATAGATTTTGAAGCCTCATCCTTATAAATCTCATTGCCACCCAAACTAACAACAACAACAATTGTGATTTAGCAATCTTCATTTTATGATTCATGAAGCACATTATTATGTTGCATGTAGTCACAGCACAATCTATATTTGTCTCTTTAATGAGGGCTAGCATTCCAGGGGGTTTCTTTTTAAATCGCACTGCCTAGGACAAATGTGCTCTTGCCAGAATACACACACACACACACACACACACAAACACACACACACACACACACCTACACACACACACACACACACACACACACACACACACACACACACACACACACACACACAAAATACAGCTACACTCATGCTCGGTGTCAGCAAGGCGTAACACATCTCATTCACAGTACTTTAACAACAACTTTACCCGAACTACAAAAGCCAAATTAATAGTTTGAAGGGCACACTCAAAATCCCCTTATACAACAGTAAAGAACCCAATAACATAGTCAGTCCACTGCAGATCATTCTAGCAAAGGTGTTAGTTACCGCCTATGAGGTTCGACAGACAGATCAACTTTCCAGCTTTTTGTGTTATGATCTCTTTTTGTATTTTCTTTTGCTTGTCTCATTACTCAGTTTGGGCAGCAATTAGCAGGCCGACGGATTGTGCTATGTTGTGCCAGTGACGTTACTGCACATTGCTATCAGACAGCTGCTGGTCCTGGTAAAAGCAAAGGCCCATTGATGTATTTCCCAGCTGCGCTTGTAAGCCCTGTGCGGCCTCTTGCGCTCTGTCATGGGTTCAGCCCTGACTCGATATGTAGTATATTTTCATATAGTGCACTATTTGTAGCAATTTTACTGGAGAGATTTTGGTCCACTTGACAAAGAAATATAAATAAACTGTGCTCCAACAATTCAGTTATTATAAATTTTCATCAAATCACCACTAATCTATGCTCTTATTTATAAGGTACAAAAGACTTATAGGGGTCATACAGTACCATAATATAATCTCTTATTCTACATGTATTTGTGCCATTTTTTACATGTTAAACATTAACATAGAAAAATATTATAATTTTTTAACACCTTGATGAAAATTTAATATGACACTAAATTCAGTTTAATATTAGATTTAAATTAGGTCATTAAGAAACTACTGTTCATACTTTCCACCATCAGTGTGCACACTGGGGGAATCCAAAGGCCTCTGCTTACGCATGAGCTAAATTCTGTTTTCTGACGATCACGGCGAGAGGTGGTATTAAAATAGAAAAGGCCACATTCTGACACCGGTGTACAGAGAACTTCCACACTCAAATACTTGCTGATGCCTGCAATCAACGGTGACAGAAATAGAGCAACAAATGAAATAATAACCCTAAGAAGATAGGCTACAAATTACAGTCACATATTTGTATGGCTCACATGCTTTTGAAAGGTTAAACTGTGGAAATGTAAATGAACTGTGAGAGAATTTTTTTTTCTGAATTTGTCTTAATCAGTGTACTACAATTTTAGTGAGGCATAACTCCTTCACTTTACTTAATGAATAATTCTAAAAACAATTATAGAAAAATTTATACTAAATATTATACTGGAACTTTGAAGAGTAAACTTCCACTCTGTCATGGCTGCAAAATATGCAATTATTATTAGAAATGATCTGTATCACTACCATTATTATTGATTTTTTTTATATTCAATACAGATGATAGAAAAATAATTAAAGATAATAATGAATTAACCCATTGCCAATGCTCAAACTGAAGCCAGGTTAATCTATTAAACAAAATGACAGCATCTACAGTCATCCAATCATTGGATAAAAAAACTATATATCCCATGGGGAGAAACAGCAAAGCCACTTTCTCTAATGTGGATATGTTTGTATAGCATTAAGAGAAGGGATGTCTAGACACTATGATTCAAGTAAAAAGAATCCTGTGGCTCCTTTAACCAGGGTAGACATAGTAAGCAGAGGCCTTTGCAGTGCAAACATTCATAGCAGAGGTTAGGCAAGTTAAACAGCTCATTCGACTTATACTTACACTGCATAAACATAAATTTAGGTTTGGATCAGCAATCCCTACACAACTACAAAGCTCATATCCACCTCATTATTGTCCAGATCATAATTGTAATGCAATCTACAGTCTCTAGCACAAAGCTTGGCTTATAGACATCATGGTGGTTCAAGGAGAAACCCTAACCCTTACCATCTTTACAGCCCAAAGCAGGTGTGGAAAAAGGAACTCTCGCCATCACTCAGCCACAATAAATTAGTGACTACATCAAATTTACCTGTTTTTTTTATATTATTATTATTATTATTATTATTATTTTTTTTTTTTTTTTTTTTATTATTATTATTATTATTATTATTATTTTGTACCATTAACTCACTAACGCCTAAACTAAATCCTCATTACAGCTCAGTCAGAAATCTGCCTCTGTTTATTCACACTTATGTTAGCACAAGTGTGGTGGAATAATGAATTAGAAAAGTAATATAGTTTTATTTGACAATTCTGTAATTTTGCAATATTGAGCCCTAATGGCAAAGCAGTTTTTTTACTATGTATTTTGGTGCACAATTCTCACAATGGCTCAGTGGTATGTAAATAGAACATTTATGATGGAAACTAAAAAAAAAAAACCTTAGACCCTTGTAATGCCAAGGTTTTGATTTGTCTTACTATTTTACTTAAAAGAAGGTATTCATTCAAGCATAACATGTATGATAATATACTGTCCATAAATTTCAGTTGTCTTAGATCTTTCACACAATTTCTTTATATCTGACATGATTTTGAAAATAGTCCAAAACGTGCAAACATGAAAGAGCCTACAGTGGAAAAAACATCTTCAAAATGACTGGTTAAAAATGCTAGAAATCTTTAGACAGCTGCACCCAGAGACACACTTCTTCAGCTCAGCCAAAGACAAAACATGGACAAAAGGCAGGTGGTGGTCTATAGGGAGGTCTATGGCAAGCTCCCTAAAGGTTTGACAAACTTTGTCACTTTGCTCTTCAGGAAAAACACAATTGTGCATACCACAGGACAGACAAACATTCACACAAACATAGACACACACACACACACGCACGCACGCCTGCACACACCTCATGTTATGCATAACATAGTGCTTATGCAACAAACCCTTTGTGTGAAATGTGATCTCAGGTATTCTAAGTCCAATTATCAATGTTTTAACTGAGATTCACTGAGAACAAGCCATCAAAGCTGTGTCTCGGTGTTGGGTGTGCAATTTGTTACACTTACATAAATCCAGACAAGGTGATTATAAATGTGTTTAAAGGAGCAGAGGTCAAGTCGGGGTGCAGGTTTTGGTGACCCAAGGCTGACCATAAGCTGGGTGTTCTCCTTTCTTCCCTCAAGACCCAACCGGCCCCCAGGGGTTGACCAGTCTCTCATGTCCATCATCCAGTTCAGGGAGAGCAAGGAGACATGGGCCATGTCTGAAACAAGAGAAGAATCTGCTGGGGGAAACAGTCAGGAGACTTAGAGCAAGTGTTACAGAAGTATATTATCTCTATCGCATCATGGGGGAGAGGGCCACAGCTTTGTCACTTACTGTATTCTATATTATTGTGTATCCAAACATTGGGAGAATATACTTTTTTTTATTAAACATGGGGCCTAAAAATTTGTGTCTACAGGCATGGTTATAACAGTCCACCACTGATAATTTGGTACTAACTAGATTCATTCTCAGGCGGAGAGCAGGGTGAATGAAGGTCAAAATGAAGGTGACACAATGTGTTGTGTCCTGTTATGAAGCAAATGATTTACTTACTTTACAATAATAGCACATCCAAATTACAGCAACAATTTTCTTTTTAAATTTTCTTTTAAGTTGGAATGACACAATATCGACAATATCATGGAAAGTCTGTGAGACAAGTTTCTGTTATTACTTCACAAGTTACATCTAAAAATTCAATACAATTTTATTTTATAGCACTTTTAACTGCAAACATCATCCCAAAGCAGGTTTACAGAAATAATGGCAAGGAAAACCCTGAGATAGTATAAGGATGAAACCTTGAAAGGAATCGGACTCAGAAAGAAACTGATCCGAACCTGGGTGACACAAAATGTTAATTCATTATAGTTTTATAATTAATAAGGTGTACTATTCAGTGAACTGTTCATGCCATTTTCAATCCTAAGTTATTGTAGCAGACTGCTTGTACTAAATCCATCTTCAGAGTTCTTGAGTTGCTCAGTAATTTCAGCTGAGCAACTTGGCTGCACTGAACTTTATCCAGAAGTAGAGCATCAAGATTAATCAAGCACATCCAGAAAGAAGAAACCAAATGTTAAATAAATGCGTACTTACAAAATATTACCATATCAACAATTAAACATATTTACAATTAGTTTACAATTCATTTTTGGTGGAAAACAAAAAGATTTTTGTTTTATCTAGCCAGGAAAACCTCCTCAAAAAAGCATTCATCCTGATGATTCCCTGCAAACATAAGCCTGGCTTTTAATGCCAGTCTTGGACTAGGGGCTTCTCCCTTGCATGACATCTTTTCAGGTCACGGAGTTGTAGGAAACTGTTAACAAAAAGTGTGCATAATTAGTTTTCTGATGCTTCCATCTCCATTAATAGTTCCTTTGTTATTATCATGAAGTCCAGGTAAGTCTTGGTTGTTTGTAAATTGCTCCTAAAATGAAACTGCATTTGTGGATGTTCATAGTTTTAAGCAGTTGCTGTTCAGGTGACTATAAATGTAGAAAACATTTTGCATTATTTGGGAATTCATGTTTTTTGTGGATATATCTAAACTGTGCTTTTTTTCCAAGATGACACTGCCCCATCCACAAGGAAAAGGGGTTCACTTAATGGTTTGAAAAGGATGAAAATGATATGCCATGAGCTTCTCTGTCAACAGATCTCAACTCCTATGGGGCATTTTGGTTTGATGTGTTGAACTGCACTCTGTAGCCACCATCAACTTTTGGAAAAAATAATGAATAAAGTTCCAGAGACTTGTAGAAACTGTCCAATGATATTTACATCTAGATGTGTTAAACAGCTTATAACATGGCACCTTTTGTGTTAGACCAATTTTTATGTGAACAAAATCATAAGAACTGGGAGTCTATGCAATGAGCTGCTGACATCACCAAACTGTTGAATTCTTTTTTATCCAGGCTTGTGGCTTAACTTCTGTCAGTTATTGTTTGTTATTGATTCAGGCTGCCCTTAAATCTTTTCTTCAGAAGGTAAATGCTCTTCATTTCTTTTAAGGTCTGGCAATTGACTTTGTCTAAAGCCTTTTGCTTTTTTCCCTGATGGAGTCATAGCAGTGTGTTTTCTGCCTTTTTTTGTTGCATTAGTAATTTCCTTCCTATAAAATATGATGCAACAATAAACATTACTGAGCCTTTCCAGAAGCAGCCATGCAAGCCCAAGCCATGACATTACCTCCATCATACTTGACCAATGAGTTGTAGTTTTTGTGTCATGAGCAGACCCTTTCTTTGTCTATTCTTTGGTAGAGGCTAATCTTGGTTCCAGAAATAATATGGATTTCAATGTACTGTCTTGCAATTTTTGTATGATCTTCTGTGTGATCTGAGTCTTAGTACTCAAATGAGTTTTGGATCTTGAGGTATAGACTCCCTATTTCTGATCTCATAAATCTTCTTCAAATGGTGGATTATGATAAATTTACCAGTAGACTAAGGAGGTTGGTGGTGATGTCACTGACTACATGTTAAAGGAGGTGGTGGTTCTTTATTGTCATAAATGGCTTGTTGTCCTTGGTTGACCGATTAAATGTCTGGTTGTAATAATACTAGTCTTTTTGTTGGTTTATCATTAAATTCATCAGCACAAAAAAAAATTGTAAATTAATCAATCAATCAATCAATCAATCAATTAAACAATCAATCTAACAAAGCAAACCATGGGAACAAGAGATAAGTAAGTCAAATGTTCCTATATTTTTTAATTACTTGAAGAAAATGGGTAGGTTCAAACAAACATTTTTATACAGTTAACAGATCTAGATGCAAAGAAGTGACAAGTTGAAATTCTGATTGTCTCATATTGATTTTTTAATCTCCCAACTTAAAAGGTCTTCAGTATATAGCAAAAACAGAAGAAATAACCATGCCATTCAAAACTTTCAGTGAGGATTGTATGAGAGAACAAGTGGACCAAAACCATATACAAATTTATTTTGTAAATGTTGACAGAAATGAAATTGTAGTTGGTGTCCTTTGTCAATGTAATATAACTAATCTTTTATAACCTCTTCAATCTCTTGAATATCAACAGAATCTTTTTACACAAGAGGTTAAAGTGAATATGGTACTTACATTTTTCATAATACATAGATTACACATGGACAAGGATGTTTCAAGAACAAGATGTTAAATGTGGTCACGTATTAGTGCAAATAAAAGTGATTCTAAAGTATCTTAATGGTTGTAGTTGTAAGAAAATTGTTATATTGGACTGAGAGTTAAAATGCTGTAAAATTGTATTAATGCTGAAGATATGCAAACATGTGTACGGGTCTTTGTGGCACACCAATTGTGATATAGTTCCAGTAGAAGTTCTACTAGTGGGTAGATCTTTTTTTTACTTTCATTTCCTCTCTCTTGCTCTTTCTTACCAGCTTCTCATTCGCCTACGTGTGTTGGATGAACTTGTACAGATGACCTGGAAGTATTTTCCCAAGTCGAGTGGCTGTGTAGACCCGATCATTTTAACTTTATATCTGCTCTTTATTCATGCAGTAAATACAATTTTACTGGCATTGTAACGGCTTATGAGGAAACCAGAAAGTGTATGTAGCAGTTCGGAAAGAAATCGGCGGAGCCGAAAGATTAACTGTTTGTTCGCTGTAACATTTCAGCTCCAACATGTCGGAACCAGCCGAGAAGAGATTAAAAACTAATGTGCCCATGTGTAAATCGCACTGCGCACTGGTGAACAGCAAAGCCAGGCAGAATTTCCCTGCCGTCGTGGAGGAAGCTTTATGTGGATTTTCAACTTCTCTGATGGAGTTCGCTTACCGATTCGAAGCTTTGGTAAGAATTCATGCAGGAGCTACAGAGTAAACAATACCGAAATATTGCGCAACACAAATCTAGAACCTGCCTGATGCTTTACAGAGAGACAGACAGTGTTAGATAAACTCGTGTATGGCAATAAGTTTAATCAAAATGTGTTGGTTTTTTTGTGTTTATCAGTTTCACGTGTCAGTTCTAAAGATAATCCTGGATCTTTACCAGGTTAGGTTATATGAGCAAAGAGCCATTCGTGCATTTTTACATGTATGTAAAAGTACACCAAATTCAAAGTTGTGCAAAAGCTAAACAGAAACCGCCCCATTGCAGTGGTGTTTCATGAATACTGTTCAAATGTGTACAGTAACATTTTGTCAATGTATTATTTATGATATTACTCCTGGGTTTTCTATTAACGGGACATATTCAACGTGACAAGGTTGAAGCTATTATGTATAGGTCTATTGCCTTTTCTGTTTTTGGGGGGATTAATACAATTCAATTCAAATGATCACGTACACAGAAGAGTAAAAAGTATTCAATAATAAATATATTATAAAAAATGTATTTAGAAATCCCCCCATGTTATGTTTCATGGAGTCTCCAGCTTTTAAAAACAATGTTGTATATCCAAAAGAAAGGTGTGCCCACTCACCTTTTAGAGAGTAAAATATCTGGCAGATTTGAAAAAGAAACAAGGAAGGTTCATATCATGTGAATATCCTGTAAACAAGCCTAAAAGTGTCTAATTAACTCGATTTAGTATGCTGCATAATGCTATATAAGCGTACCATTTAATAATTGCTTTAGAAAAGTTGCATTTGTTTTCAGATCATGTACTTTGAAAAGTAATCAAAAGTTAGCTCAAATAGAACCTGGAATTATATCTACAAACAGACATATAACGCTGAACATTTTGATATGATTTAATGTTCTTTTTAAGTTAGGACAACAATAAATGAATGATTCCAATACACATGATACACATCTTGTTTTATTTATTTTAGTATTCATTAAAACATTATTGGTGTATAATGCATTATACATGTATATTGATATCAATCTGCTTGAAAAAGATTGTTATTGTAAAACAATATACACAAAAAAAGCTGTTAATCTGGAATTAAGTTTATGTAAAGGTTTTTATATATTTTCTATTTTTCAGAAAAGACAAATAATGCACTTCCAGAAATTCAGCATGAAAAGTTTTGCATAATATGTAGTAAAGTAATAAAATAGTCAATTTATCCAAAGTTACTTGCACTTAAATTCTGATTTAATGTAGATCTAAAATGAGCTAAGAGCTTGGGGGTTAGGATCTTGCTCAGTGACCAAACCGTTTAAATTTGGGGATTTGAACTCCTAACCACCTAATCACAACAACAGAACAGAATAGAACACACTGAGTCACCACTCCTGAGTCTTTGTACAATGACTGTACTTTTGCATGTTTTTTTCCCCAGGCTAAGATCTTTGAGCAGGATGATCTGCCCTTGTCCCGTGTGGCTGCTTTTTTCCATCAGGAGTCTATGAGGGAGCAGGCCCAGGCTGAGGCTCTGCTACAGTACATGTCTGAGCGTGGGGGAAACCACTGCAACAAAGTTATTCAAGTAACATTTTCATAAGTTGACTTAAGACCTGTCCGGCATAGCATTATAATGTTGCTCATTTGCCCTTCTATAATAATAGAAGTACATTTTGATATGCCTCTGACATAAATTGTATGGAAGACAATTTTTCATAGATATCTTGTGCTATTTTAGTGCCTGTAGTTATTGCCAAAACGATATCCTCATCGTATTACTCGAGGCATCCATGTCTCCCTATATACCTTTAAAATCTCATTTTTTTAGAGGGGCTCTTGGCAGACAAGGGCAGTAGTTTAGGGGGGAAGGGGTCAGAGAGAGAAGGCTAAAACCCCTATGGGTTTCGCGGGGATCTCTTCGCTAATGCCTGTCAGGGTATACGTTTCCCCTGAGTTCCGGAAAATTGGGGAGATTAATGTGAAAGCGGAAGGACAGTGCATTAATTGTAGTTCCAGATGTACACTGTGGCACTGGTTCTGCTGCCACTTTAGCCCAGGCCTTCTCAAACAACCCCCATCCACTTTTTTTGTTGAACCTCCTCCTCTTCCCTAGTTTTATGACTCATGTAAAATTGATCCGGAGTGAGGCTGGTAAGGGTCCATCAGCAGCAATTTGGAACACCTTGTTATCCGCTGATGCATGGAGACTAAGGCATGTGTATGTTTAAATGTGGGCAATGCATCATTTAATTGTAGAATCCATAGACTTGCTGAAAACTAGCTCAGTCTATAGGTTAGAGTTCTCTTTCAGGAATATCTAACATTTTCTTCACTGTGTCTTTAAATTATTTATAGCATCATTTTAAATAGCATCCTTTTTTATCCATACTAATTGTAGCATTATTTATGCACACTTTATTTTCCTGTAGATTACATTTAAACAAAAAGGTGGAAAACAATGTAAAGGTAATTTAACTGTAATAACAACAAACGTTTTTTTATATATATATTTAATGTGTGTGTGTGTGTGTGTGTGTGTGTGTGTGTGTGTGTGTGTGTGTGTGTACTTGCAGAGACCAGGCACTGAGCAAGTGTCTGCGCTGCTCTCTGCTCTGGAGCTCATGCTGGGCAACTGGAAGGAGGAGATGGCCATCATGGTGGAACTGTGTCAGCTAGCACGTGAACATGAGGATCCTCACACCATCAGTGTGATCAAAAGCTACTTCCTCAATCCACTCATCCCAAAAATCAAGCTTCTGGGTGACTTATTGACCAGCGCCCGAAGAGTGGGATGCAACACTGATGGCACGGGAGGATTTGGAGAATATCTCATTAACCAACTCCAGAAGGAACTGTGCAGTGCATGAACTTTCCCCTAATGATAAAACGTCCTACCGATGCAGTAAAATCCTGACCATTTCATAGAATTTATGTGGCTTCTGTCATGTGGCCTTTTTATAACTATAATGTGACTTCATTAAAGAAAAAAAATATTTTATGTTAAAACTTGGCCATTGTATTTTGTATAACACAACCTGATATTTATAAAAGTATATCTTTGATAATGTATTACAATTATGTGAAACGAATGCTCTTGCTTTTTTGCTACCAAAGCTTTTTTTGCTACCAATTGTATCATGTATAAATCTTTAAATATGATTATATTAAAAAGGTGACCTATTAGTTATTTTGTGGCAATGTTTTCCTTATTGTGCTATTTAGTATTGTTGTTTTGAAATGATGAGCTACACATATAGTGGGTATAAATAAAATCTGCACGCACCTCTTAAAATGGCAGGTTTTTATGTGTCAAGAAAATGATACCAAGAAAAATCATCACTTTCAGTGTAAAAAATACGAAAACTAAAATAATTATTTCTTTAAGATATTCTTGGTTTTGTATTTATATGAGTAGAAGGCATGGTCCAGAAAAGGCTTACAAACCATAAATTGAAAATTACTGTTTGAAAAGTGCTGATCAGTAGAAGGGTACAAAAGAAAGAAACGTTAGTTGTACAGTGAAACACCGTAAAGACTATTATCAACAAACAAAGAAAACTAAGCACCTCAATGAAATCACATTAATAAAATGCTGTAAATATCTGACAAGTACTGATTTTTCTTTGCATGGGACACCAATATCAAATGAACTGATCAGCCAAAGGAAGCAGCAATGTTTTTTAATAACCTAGCCATAGTCCAGATCTAAACAGATTTATCCAGATCTAAAAAAAATCTGGGGTGAACTGTAGTGTAAAAGAGATGGCCTTATATGTATCTAGAATATTTATGCAAGAAACAGTATGGAAACATACTTTCTATAGTGTGTACTAATTAATATATATATATATATATATATATATATATATATATATATATATATATATATATATATATCTATCCATTGTTGACGGACAGACAGACAGACAGACAGACAGACAGACAGACAGACAGATAGATAGATAGATAGATAGATAGATAGATAGATAGATAGATAGACGGACGGACCGACGGATGGATGGATGGATGGATGGATGGACGGATGAAGATTATTTGGGTCATGGTTACTTTTGGGACCTGGCTATTTGGCACTTTTCTGCCCTCTGTTGGTGGAGCTATAATTCCGGGTATTTTTGGCTATTTTTGAATGAAACTAAATAAAGTACAAAGTGGAAATAGATTGTATGAACCAAATGAACTCCTGTGTAAGAATATGCATGTATTCGGTTTGACTCAGAAAATGCATTTGCTTATTCAAATCGCAAAAGTAGAACACAAAGTAGGAATATCATGTAGGATGTGCCAACAAAAACAACAACAACAACAACAACAACAACAAAGGACCGTTACTTATTCAATAACTAAGTTATCATTTAATACACTCGGAGAATAATATTAATTATAATCGAAATGCATTAATTTTAATAGTTAAAATGATTTACAACCAATAAATCAAAGGTATAGTTATAAAGTTAAGTTACAGTTATATACTTTTTAAATACTTCTGATCACTATTGTATGTAATGAAGAATTAAAACATTGCTTTTTTGAAACAAATCTCAGAGGCAAAGGATGTTTAGTATTGCTATACACTCATAAAACACGACAGCGTACTTAATGTAACTCACATCATTTATTATATCTTTATAGACAATATTAATGATATTCAGACATATAAACGAGGTCTTAACGCTTCACTCTTAAAATGAATGTTTGTTTCTTAGAATAAACACAATGAATAAGAAGGTATCCCTACAGTTATTCACAGGTTTATTTTTTACAGTCAAAGAAGTAGAAAATTAGTATTTCTTGTATCAAAATAAATATATAGATTGACTAGTGACTATGTTTTTTGTATTCCTTACACATTTAGTCCACATATTTTAAAGCCTGATAAATAATCTGAACGTTAAAATCTCTATTTTAATTTACATTGAATTAACTATTACTCAACGTTATTGACACGTTTTTGATTAAATTTTTTTTAAATAAATTTTTTATTGCAAACTTCATTGTTATTAGTCACTGGGTCTCGTGCGGCTAAAATAAACTCCGCCCACACTTCCCCAGCCTACATTCCTATTGGTCAGGCGGAAAGTGACGGGACACGTCCCCATTTGGCCGGACTAGGATATAAGGTGTCAAAAAACTTCCTCAGCAACAAGTGCCTGGAAGGGTCCGCACAGAGCAGTGCGTTCAAGCCAACCCGGCCTTACCTTCTTGATATTTCAACGAACGAAATATTGGGTTTAAAACTTACGGACGCTCAAGGGGCAAGCTAACTCTGGGCTACAAGTTAAAATATTAATAATAATAATAATAACAACACACTACCGAAAAATGGAGCTGTCGGATATTCCGTTTCCCATCCCCTCAGCCGATGATTTCTATGATGACCCCTGCTTTAACACCAGCGACATGCATTTCTTTGAAGACCTGGACCCCAGGTTAGTGCACGTCAGCTTGCTCAAGTCGGACGAACACAACCACATGGAGGACGAGCACATCCGGGCGCCGAGTGGACACCACCAAGCAGGCAGGTGTCTCCTGTGGGCGTGTAAGGCATGCAAACGGAAAACAACCAACGCAGACCGGCGCAAAGCCGCAACTATGAGAGAGAGGAGACGCCTGAGCAAGGTCAACGATGCTTTCGAAACTCTAAAGAGGTGCACATCTACTAACCCTAACCAGAGGCTTCCTAAGGTGGAAATCCTGAGAAACGCCATCAGTTACATTGAGTCTCTCCAGGCCTTACTCAGAAGCCAAGAAGAGAACTACTACCCGGTTCTGGAGCAATACAGCGGTGATTCAGATGCCTCCAGTCCCAGGTCCAACTGCTCAGATGGCATGGTGAGAATCGTTTAAAGTTTTGACATTCCTTGTGTAGAATATTTGCAATTCGTTTATTAGATTACAAAGGCCTTTCATCCTTCAATAGCTGTTATTTAACGTAACTCATAGTGATTTGATTTTTTAATAATTGTATCTTTTTATATATTTGTTTAGATGGATTTTAATGGTCCTGCTCGCTCGTCCGGGAGAAGAAACAGCTATGACAACTCGTACTTCAACGAAACTCCAAATGGTAGGTCGAAACGAAGAAATATGAATATCCCTTAATGTCATGCTGACGGAGAAAACGAAAATACCCTTTATATAATGCAATACATTTCTAATAGTTTTGTTTTCTGATTTTCGTATTTTTCCAGCAGATGTGAGAAGTAACAAGAACCCGGTGGTGTCGAGTTTAGACTGTTTATCCAGTATTGTGGAGCGCATCTCCACCGAGTCTCCCGCCGCACCCTCGCTTCCTGCGGCTGAGCTGTGCGAGGGGATCACCGGCTCTCCGCCTGAGATAAGCGCGCCCTCCCCGAATAATACCTGCAGCCCCTCCGGCCCGACCCACGACCCCATCTATCAAGTGCTCTGAACAGAAAAGAGAAACACATCCATACCGACATCAACATTTCAGAGAGCGCGAGGGACGTTGTTAACCAGCCACCATTAACGAGGACTACTACTCTTTTCATGAACTGAGAAGAAAAAAAAAACTACAACCAAACTGTTCAAGAATTTGGAGAACGGATTTTTTTGTCTTTCTTTCTTTATTTCTTTCTTTAAAATGTCAAATTCCATTATGATCGTGGCTCTGCAGAAGTCAGTTTCTTAACTAAGCTTATTTATATAACAATGTCAATGTTGCCATATGTGACCATATTTTCCCTCTTCTCATTTCTTTCTTTCTTTCTTTCTTTCTTTCTTTCTTTCTTTCTTTCTTTCTTTCTTTCTTTCTTTCTTTCTTTCTTTCCTTCCTTCTTTCTTTCTTGCTTTATTTCAGACTACGTTCTGTCACTTTCATATTTTATTATTTCCTAATTATTTACGGAGAATAACCACTGCAGATATGAAAATTAGAGGACCATTTTTGTACATGTGTATATAAGAGCTGTTTTGTTAAAAAAGAAAAAAGAAAAAAAGAAACGAACAAACACAATTGTGTAACATAATTTAATATTGCCTGTTTGAGACGTTTGTTGTGTCCAGCGTTAAACTTTATATTTATACATCTTCAATGAGTGAATGTCGAATAAATAAAGATATGAATTATTTATACACAGACATTTACATGCGTCATTCTCTTGATTTATTTTGGATTCCACAAAAAATTAAATGTATTTAATAAATAGACTTAAACGACAGTTAGACCGTCTTTATTTTAAGTCGATTAAAATTTACTTTATATATATATATATTAATATAAACAATCAAATAATTTACAAAAGTTTACACCATCTGAAAAAATAAATCATCTTTAATGGATTGTAAAAACAAGTTCACCCTGTTTAGTATTAACCTGGAAAAAATCGGGCAAACCAGAAAATGTCATTTCGAATTAAATAATAATCACCCGCAGTAACACCCGCAAAAATTGATGCAAATGGTCATAAAATAATTATTAATTAATAACGTGATTAACATACATGATGATCAGTTAATTAGCGCCGTGATCAGCGATTTATCCGATTTATATAATGTTTTTGAATTCATGGAACAACTGCATTTTCAGACATGCGCAATACCTTCCAGAATATTCTCAAAAGTCAAGGCGCTCTTGGTGCGTATTATTTTGTGACGTGACTTTGGACTAATTTATTCGAGTTTTTAGAAGAAAACAAAATTGTTGCTTTTATGAACATTATTTTCATCCTGCTCAATGTCGTTGATATGTCCAAGATCTCACAATATAAATTCTTAATAATTATTGTGAGCTGCAATGTATAATTCTCTAAAAATATATGTATATAAAAATCATATTAATTCAATATATAATCATAAATATTCGATAGCCGAAAGAATGTATTAAATTGTGTGTTGTGGGGTCTGACTTGGGTAGAAGTTAATAGTCTGCTATTCTAAAAGGTTTCAGTGCCCCTTTAATAATTTCGAGATTTTTGGATGTTACGTAACACGTCTTTAATTGGTTTGTAACATGTCTGTAATTGAGTTTTGGTTTTAAGTTGTTCTGAAACGTGTTCCTGTTGAGTAGGTACATTGTAAATATAACATGACATTTCACAAATGCAAATATAACTAATTAAATCACTAAGACAAAAGTATGTATCAGCAGCGCCACCTTGTGTGCACATATCAAGCATCCATTTGTCATATATATAACTGTGAATAATTTCAGCATTCATTATGTCTTCATTCCTTCTATCTTTCATCCATTCACTTCCTTGATATGTGGAATTGTCAGGATTTTTTCCTTTGAAGAGAAATTCTTTATGCTGGGCATAAAACGTTAAAGAATCCATAACGCTAACGTTTCATGCATGCGCAAAACAAATCTCAATGTGGTGCCACATTAACACTGGGCTTACTCTAGATTGCTTTTTATAACCCTGGCATTCTTGTGCATGTTTTCACATTTAATAAAACAAAACAAAAAATAATAATAATTTTATATATATATATATATATATATATATATATATATATATATATATATATATATATATATATACATACACACACAATAACAACAACAACAACAACAATAATAATAATAATAATAATAGATAAATAAATTCATACAAAGTGCGAGAGACTAAACAAACTCGCGGTCCGCCACTTAATACGTTCCTAAGGGAACTCAGATTGTAACTATGTTCCGCACGTTAAAAGGATTGCATTCAATACACCCCTAATATTATATATAATATATATTAGGGGTATAACAACGGACTGGGAATTGGAGGTGGATCCTGATAAACGGCTGAAGATCCCTAACAGAATAACATCTACACAGCTTCGTCCAGACATGATTATTGTCTCAGATTTAACCAAGCAATAGATTTTATTGGAGCTCACTGTGCCTTGGGCAGAGCGCATCGATGAGGCCAAAGTATCAAGAGCTAGTAGAAGAGTGTAGAAGGCAGGGCTGGAAAACTCGTTGTGAGCCTTTGGAGGTGGGCTGCAGAGGTTTTGCAGGGCGTTCACTCTGCAAAGCACATACGCTACAATGCATCACTGGGGAGGCAAAGAGGAACGTGATTAGAACTGCAACTGAAGCCGCAGAGAAAGACACTAGATGGATTTGGATTAAGAGGGCAGAACTGTGGACAATCGCTACTGGGACACAGGCCGGTGTCTGATCAGATTGCCTGGACGAGGTTGTCTGATGTTGAAAGACCCGAAACATCGAGTGACCCCAGGATACATCACTGATGATGTGTCCACGTGATATCTGCATGATGTATCTTTTACTATATATATTCTGCTTCTTAACGTTCATATTATTTAGTTGGGTTTCAATACTTATTTTATGTTCTCCTGTTTAGTTCCCAGTTTTAGTTAGTATATTTTATTACTTTTATGTTAGCTCAAATTTTATTACTATAATCTGCACATTGCATTTTGCACTTTGTTTAGCAACTAGGTTCTACCTGGTAGTTGTTAGGTGCTATATAAATAAAGTAGGGGGGCAATAATTATAAAATTTCTCATGAGCAATTTTTGAAGGGGACACAAATAATAGTTAAATTGTACTTACAGTATAAAGACACAGTGTCCCCACAGTGAAAAACTTTGTTTCTATCATTATTATTGTAGCATGGAGACTGCGTCAATTACAACAGTAATTTAAACTGCTTTACATAAATAAAGTAAAACTATCATAAAAAATAATCACAGCAATAAAAACGAGGAATTAAATTTTTTTTTTACATTTTATTTAACGATTAATTAAGACACTTAAGAACAGAATAGAAATTGATTATAAAAAGTGTGTTCAGGATGTAGCACAGTGCTCATTTAGTAAATGCACAGATAAACAATATGTTAATTGTGGCCGTTAATGTTAAATTAACATTATACCAAGTCGTCCCAAATAAAACACTGCATGGGAAACGGCTTTGGCGTGTTAGTGTCAGTGCACTATGCTACAAGCTATTGTAAACAAGCTAACGTTAACTAGATGAGTCATATTTTAATCGCTAATATAGCAGATTCATGGAAAATTACATCGCTAATCAGCATTTTTGCCGCAACTAATTTATGAATAAATCTGCATCGATTAAATGAAAGAGAATCGCTTTATTTAAAGTGAATAAAATAGCCTAGTTAATAAAATTGAACATTAATTGAGCCGCAGACACACACCTGACTCGTGTGTGTTGAGTAGGTGAGATAAACTCGAAAAGCAGTGGGTCAAACCACTGTGAGGAAAGGGAAAGGGGGAACTCAACTGTTTCTAAATGCAGTTTTTGCGGGGGTTTTTTTGTACTTACACAATTATTTAGGTATACATACACATATTTTTCACAATAGAGATTGCGATATTTTTTAAATCAAAATTTTTTGGGTGGGTGGTGGGGGGGACATGTCCCCTCCGTCCCCCAAGCCCCCCCCGGGATTTACGCCCATGGCTATTGGACATATCAGAACTACCGACTCGAGTGATTGTTCAGATCAACGTGACGCGCACATTGACCACAATGTTTTCAGTCACAACTTTAGCTCCGACCTGTAATTAATTCATATATGCACTGCTTGATTAAAAAAAATCGGAAGAAAAAAAATAACCCCGTGTTTTCACTTAAGTAACTGCGACCTCCTCGTTTACTCATAATGTCACGCTTTATAAGAAAAATGTTTTGTTTCACTGGCTTAATAACAATCAGTGCAATGGTTCTGGTACTTTAGACATACCTCTTATCTGAAATGTGAAATAATTAACTAATTTCTTTAAAACAATCGTTTCAGATTGTTAAAACACAACATGAAAACGTGTGGACATATTAAGTGCAGTATACAATTTACCTAAATGTAGTAAACTTGGTATTGAGATCTTTTCTGGAAGCTTTTTTGTTTGTTTGATATAGTTGTTGAGGGTTTTTCTTAATAAAAATAGTTTTAAAAAGCTATACATACCATATAATGTTTTGAATTATCCTGTTGTGATGATGAATGAGTTAAACAGTGCATACTGTTTCATTGTAAGTTATACATTTTCTCCACTCCCCTATCTGATCAAAACTGAAAACACTAGAAGCGGACGTTACATGCCCAAAAGAGACATTAGTATCGCTTACTCAATGCTCATAAGAGACAAACCACAAATGTTAGGAGTGACATGTCATGAGCTAGTGTGAAGTAAGGTTAGACAGCTAACTTATGTCTGTCCTCTGCTTTCCCACCACCCCTCAAAATCATGAGTAACTGGCTATGCTAAATTCACCCTAGCTGTGAATCAGTGGGAATGTGTGTGTGTGTGTCCATCCGTTCGTCACATGCAGTCTTTACAGGAAGAGGACCGCTGTCATGACCTAGTGGCCCACAAGATACCAAAAGTTTACATAGAGATATTGTTTGAAATTCATTCTTGGCCTTGGTCTTATGCAACACTGAAGAAAAATATTCAAAACAATGACTAGGCTTAAACAAGTTTTGTAAATACTTAAAATTGACAATGCTCTTCACTGTATGCATTTTTATTTTCTGTTTTATATGTAGGCCTCTAAGTAATGACTAACCGTAAATGGCTTAAATGGCTTCTGAATAACAAGAGACAGGACTCCAACTGATGGTGGCTTTAGAGTAACACTTTATTTACATGAAAAAATTGAGAACCAAACAGCGGTTCAAGACAAGGAAGTGTGAGTATTGAACAGCTATTATTACAGAGTCCTGCAGAGTAGCTACGTAGTAGACCTGTGACTACTAAAACTACAGATAGCATTGTCACTGTAGCTGGTGGATGGTCAATCTTTAGTGGACTGCACAGTCTCCATCTGTCCATCAGCCATGTGCTTGCTAAGGATTGTGAAACTGTCCACTTACTTCCTGCGGCGAGTGGCAGCTCCCTTCTTGCTACTGTAATGTGGCAATTGTCAGGAACAAACAAAGTCAACACTCTACTATTACCTGCTTATAAATTATTTTTATAAATCACAATATAAAGTCATTTAGAGTAGCATATTTGTTAACTACTGTGTGCTCAAATTATAATGCATGCTGCATGCATTCACAGCAGGCAACACTTACCTTTGTAAATTTATATCAAGTCAAGAAATAGACTTGAAATAAATTTGCCTTGAGAAATGAGGGTGTCCAGATATGTGGTAATGGTATTGGTTAATATGAACAGAGACAAGAGAGTATTGAGATGGAATAGTATGTGCTTTTAAAATGCATTTTATTTATTATAAATGAATGAATATATAATGTATAAATTAATGTTGAATGTGTATTTTCTATAAAAATGGTGAAATTATATATATTCTGCCATGCATAACATAAAATGATGATGTAATGTGATATGGCTGGTTAGAAAAGAATAGCATGAGATGGGATGGCATGGGATGGGATGGAATGGAATGGTCAGTGGCAGTTTTATACAATTTTAGCTTAGGGTCCAGGTGATGACCAGTCACTCTGTTTGAGGGCAGATTTAAATACAATTTTACAGGCAATACCTTACAACTTAATGTTTCTCTAACATCGCAATGATTCAATTGTTAGAAATTGTTAGCTCACTTTATGTCCAAAACTTGACTGCTAATAAAATACAAATAAAAATCAACTAAGTCTGAGTTTAACATTTTAAATGAACTTTCTTTTTCTTTCGGTATTGCACAAACATTTGTAACTTTTGGGTTTCTATAGCTTGACAGTCTTAGAAAATGCCCCTTATCTAAATGCATCTACCTGCACAACATGTTGGATGATCATGTGCACAAATAATTAGGTTATTTCAGATTTTTCATTTATTTGTATCAAAGGAAGGTCTTGTTAAAGAGACAGTGGCCCTCCTTGGAACCCGCTTAGAACTGCCACTGGCGATTGAGTGTAACATAACAGACACATTACTAAACTTACTGTTTTTGGAGTTCATCAATGCGGTTTCTGAATGAAAGGATCTGAAAACAACACATCAGCACTTATTAACAAGCATGAAAGCATTCACACGGGGGAAACCGGCTCTCACCTTGGTTTGTCCAGCTCTCTCGACATGGCCTGGTCGATTAGGATGACGCAGTACTAGATACTGTACTGTCTTAACTACAGTCTGTGATTTTACTTACACATTGTTCAGGTCATTTGGAGTCCTTTTATAGTACTATCTTTCAAGACTTATTGCCCTGATTACCATTTGCTTACTGAAAAAAGGATATAATGGCCTGTCACCTGTTTCTCTGTGTCGCTTCTGCCCTGTAAATGTACTGAACACGCAGACACAGGGCATGCACAGCAGGCTACTCCAACTAAACCTGTTACAACTTACAATTTACTCAGTTCCTCCACTCTCTTACGCAGTGTTGTAACCTGGAGGAGATTGAAGTTGGATTGAAGTATATGCATCTCAGGTAGCACTTCTCAACTTTGATTTACCAAGAAGATTTAAAAAAAACTATATCTAAATTAACTAAATAGATATAACCATATCTATTCTTATTACAAATGAGAAAAAACCCATCTCATAATGATTATTTTAAACATGTGAATTTTCTACCTCATATTTCTGTTTCTTCAGTCTCTCCATATGTTCAAACTTCTCAGACTCCAAGGTCTTCATCCATTCATGCAGCTCCTTGGCCTTCTCTCTGTGACACAAGTCAGTGAAATTAGAGCTTACAGTGCCATCTGCTGGCTCACTACCAGCTCTGATTCATATTGTGGCGCAATTTACTTCAGCTTGTCCTCATTGAGGTGGTCAATGTTGAGTGCCTTGCGCCTCTCGGCCAGTATCTTCCTCTTCTTTTCTCTCTCTGTCTGTTTCTTGCCACCTCTCTTGGAGTCAGCCTGAAATGTATTTAACAAAGATAAGATTAAGCACACACATTTGAAAGACACACATTTGAAAGTGCTGTATGTGACAGAACAGAGTCAGAAGACAGGACAAAATCACCTTCTGCAGGTAGCTGCTAAACTGGGAGCCCATGCTGGAAAGGGCAGACTTCTTCTTAGCGTCCTCATCAGCCTTCTTCTTGGCATCAGCCTCTTCTCTTTTCAGCCTTTCTTCCTGTTTAAGCCAAAGTATGTATTCAAGTGTGTGTGTGTTAGGTTATAAAAGACAAGTGCATGGATGTGAACTGGTGTTACAGACATACCTCACGCCTTGCATGGCGCTCCTTCTCCTGCTCAGCCATGATCCTCTGCTGCTCTGACCTTTCAGATCTGCGCTTCTCCTGTTAGAAAGCACACCACAAACAGACACATGTTACTCTGATCCTTAAGTGTGAATCACTTCATCTAGAAGTACAGTATATTGCTATTTTAAATCACATTTAAATTCACTCACAATTCTCTCTTTAAGAGCAATGAGTTCCTCCTCCTCCTTCTTTCTATGCTCGAAGTGGGCATCGATCAGAGCTTGCAGCTCCACAAGATCCTTGTTCTGACGCTTCTTCTGGATGTCCTGTTTGGCAGAGATGCAAATCTTTGTTGCGCTTAATATAAAAAAATGACACTATTCTAACTAAAAAGCCCACAGTTCTACTTTTAGAATGTAAGTGAAAGACACATACATCAAAGTCCACTTTGTCACCCTCAGGAATCCTGGGTGCAGATGGCCTTTAATACAAAGAAAAAAAATTTAAATTAGATAAATGCAGGTCTGATAGAAATACCAGAACAGAGTTTCAGTATGAATATTTGCTCACTGCATTTGCAGTGATGTGGATTGGCCTACTTACTTGAACTTGGGCTTCTCGTCTGTAAATTAAAAAACGAAGAGGGGACAAGTACACAGCATTTTGTTAAAAGTCTATTCATGGTAGTATAAGAAGCAAACTGGTATTTCCAAATCAAATATATAAAAAAATAAGTAGTAACTACAGAACAAAACGTAATTATTTCACATAATAGTCAAAAGATTAGAAAACACAATAAAAAATTCAAATTAGACATAAAAATTAGGTAGACGTTAATACATGAACATTACAGAAGAAATCTTTAAATTAGATAGACACGTTATATTGAGTTATTATCATTATTTTTCAGCGAGGTCTTGCTCATTTGAATCAAAGTTGAATTTGAATGAACTTTGTAAAAAAAATTAAAAGAACAAAAAAGGGAAAAATGTGATTTGCTTCTGTTATGCAAGGCCCAACCCATGTGTGTCCTTTTTGGACTGGTCGAAAAAGATGCCCAAGCTTGGTGGCTTAGTTAGCACCTGGTCCTCCCTCTCAATATGAGTCAGTGGTTGGTGTGTGACATGCTGATTAAATAGCATAGCAGGGTTAGAAGAATGCGCAGAGGCTAGTGGTTGTTAGCATTTTATATTCTTTCACCCTTTTTCCCCAAATAGATTTTAATATGGACACAGCATTTATCCATTTATGATTATAAATCCATTTTTATCTTTAAGTTTATTGACCAATTCTAAAGCAGTGCTTCTTGCTCCAAAATAACATTTTACTGGGAGGAACCTCAGTGCACACATTCTCCAACAGACGGAGACTACAAACAGCTGAGACAATGGACCAAAGTGTTCTTCCAACATACATAGGTAGGATACATTTGTAATCAACATACCTTCCTCTTCAAAGCCTTCTGCATGCAGCAAGCAATGAAAGCAAAAGCAGAATAAACAAAATTAGCAAAGGCAATAGTATTTCTGACAATTTTCAATTTTAAGGTGATACAAAAAAAACATACACTAAAAAGGAGAAGCTATATTTTTGGGGATAATCAGTTCTTAGTACTCCCCATAAATATTTAAAAACTTTTAGCCACAATCTAAAAGCACAAGCTGGGCCACTTTTTTAAAAATAAAGAACTAAGCTTTGATGAACAGAGATCAGAATGAAAGGTGGACTCAATTATTTTCACATTATTTTCTTTAACTCATCAAACTTCTCATACCATTTTGCTTTGAATTGTGAGAAAAGTACAAATCCTTAACTAGGGTAATTATTTAGTAACATATTAAATGTAATTAACTACATTGACTAATTTCTAATTACCCCAAGTAAGGATAAGGACTGAATGATTATTACTCCAATAAATCATCCATTAACCTAAACACTGAGTGAAGGCACTGCAGTCCACATACATTTTAAAGAGAATGAGGTGGTTTTAGTCAGTGAATAACAAAAACTGTCTATTGCAGGCAGTGATCATTGCTTGAGCAGAACTGATGACGAGTAATGATGGGGCGTATCTACAAGCTTAGCATATGGTTATAGGCCATTAAAGCAAAAGGAAAACCTTGAATGCTGCATCATATATTGCATAGTGTAAGCAGATAGGGGGCAGCAAAACTCAATATAGCATCTTGGAGTCCATTCAGTATAGTACATTGGAGAAACTATGGCTTGAATGCATGTTTAACTCTGACAATTACCAAGTACGAAGAGGAGGTTATGCATGATTACTAAGAAACCCTGAGAGTGGAAGGTAGGGTAAGGGGTGGGGTATGATCCGATTAGTGCACTGTGACTGGCATGTGATGGGATGGAGCACACTGCTATTTCATGGTGAAGGATGAGAGAATATTCCATGCCACATACCTTCTACCACAGCCTCAGCTTCTGGCTCAGGTTCAGGCTCAGGCTCTTGGGCTACTGGCTCTGGTTCTGGCTCTGGCTCTGGCTCAGGTTCAGGCTCAGGCTCAGCCTCAGGCTCAGGCTCGGGTTCTGGGGCTGCCTCAGGAGCCACCTCTACATCTACTACCTCCTCAGTTAATTCTATACATGTGCAAGGGGGTGGGGATGGGGAAAGGATTGTTATGGTTAGAGAGGTTAGTAAATGGGGTACATGGTAAGTAATTATTGGATATTAGAGGGAAAAGAGTATGGTGATTAGTAGCCTGGATGGCAGTAATCAAGTGAAGAAAACACCAAGGCCACCAGGTGGCGCTGCCACAGAAAATGAAGCAACTGGTGCAGAAGTGAAGAAAATATTGGTTATACAGGTGATGCAAAAACGGGGACCTTGAAATCATTTTGGAACTCTTTTGCTGCTTTTAATTTGTAGCAAATGGAGCATTTGGAAAATCTGTGCATTTGATATTGAGTTAATATGCCATTTGAAGATCTAAAATGGTAAAAATGGTTACTGTAAGTCTTGTGCAATGTTTTCTTTTTTGAAACTTGTCTAAGCTTTGGAGCAGGTTCGGGGAAATATTCAGTTAAGTTATACAAGTATATAAACAGTTTAGAACACAGGTATAGATAAGCAAAAATATGAGTGATCAGTAAACTAGCAGGTGATGTGGTCTGGACTGGAATTAATAGTGGAATTAAATGATTTATGGGTCCATAAATAACACAGTGTAACAGTAAAAAAAAAAAAAAAAAAAGAAATTATAATGTTAAAGCATGCAGGAGTATTTATACAGCATTTCTGGTAGTAAAAAAATGAAGGGAATATTGTGGGTAAAGATAATCAATATTAGGAAAAATAGCAGTACTAGACAATTAGTGCTTATGGCAATAAAACATCCACCAAATATTTGTATTTTACCTTCATCGCCGACTTCTTTTTTAATTTGTAAAAAGAAAGCAGTAGATTAGCAGAGTTATCAATAGTGTCCAGCTGTGCATAGATTAATGATCTGTGTACAGTTGGAGACATGCCAAGCATACACTGTCCATTCCTCCACAGCTAAAAAATTTAGCTCAATAAAAGTAAACTTTTCACCATATGTAAAGGTATGCCACATTATCTAGCTGTGGAGTATGCAAAGTGTATTTTATCATTATTTTACATAAAGCGCAGAAACTGTTGCAAAAAAAAAACATTTAGAATTGATTGACTGGAAAAGTAATGGTCTATAATTTACATGATATTTAGAGACACAGTCATAATTATTGAATTACACTCTTAGAAAAAAGGATTTGTCCCTGTGTAGGGATGTATGGTTCTCCAGAGGGTTTCCTAATTAGAAATGTAATTAGAAATGTTCCAAAGGGGAACCCTTTTAGAAAGCTATAACCATTTACAGAACTCTTGAGTAACCCATTTTTTCTAAAAGTGTATCTTCTAATTGTCAGGGTTTGCTGGTAGCTTTGCTATCATGCATAGTTAAAAGAAAAGTTTTATATGCCACTGATATTAAAGAGCCAATTGAATGCTTAATATTCACACAAACTGAAGAAATGTATATAGGAATATTTATGAATGTGGAAGTTATAAATGATTTAGAACAAAATAAGAGATATGATTAATAACTGTAATAGAAACAATGACTTTCTCTGGAGCAATAATTAACTATTGAAGGAAAAGTAGCACTACTTACCCTGCTGCTCACTAAAATGAAAATAAATCAGAAAAGTAGTTATTGTTAAAAAACGTATTCCATGGTTAAGTTGTTCTTGATGTAAACATTGGTTTATGCCTTAGGAAGAAAACTCACACATCCTCTGTGTCAGACATGATGATAGTGGACTTTGTGACTGAAAGAAAAAAAACAGATTAGATTCTTGTGGCTTGTACTATACTTATACCTTATACTGCTCATCCACAAACTATAAATAACAGTGCTTGGAAAATGCTTACACTTGCAAACTTACACTGCTTAGATATAACACTTCCAGAGGAGTTGGCCTATATATATATATATATATATATATATATATATATATATATATATATATATATATATATAAAAACTGTAAACAGGAATGGTCTTTAATGATTCTGGCGTTTTTTTACTTTACCAACCCTCATTTCTTTGCTTTTCCACTGACTTGCAATTTCTGTTAAGATAGACAGCAACACCTTGATTATTAGCTATAAAAATCCTTTGAAACCCAAGCTGTGCTGAAGTGTAAGTGAGACGTCTCCATATATGGTTTTATGGCAATGCTCTCATAATCTCTCAAGAGATTAATGAGTCTGTCAGCATACCAGGTTCAAGTCCGAAGATCTCCATCAATACCGTTTACTGAAAAAGTTTATTTTTGTCATTAAAGATATTGGATTTTGTGACCATGTGCTTAAATTTTGATGGACTCTATTTAAAATAGCTGAGTTAACCAACTTAGCCATATTATATTTGAGTTAGCTGAGTCAGCAATAATGTGAGACATCCTTTAAGGTTTCTTGTGTGTAAGTGTTCTATCTTAGACAGGTGCAAGTGCCTTCTCGACATGGTTCATGATCCAGTTTCTATCATCAAGATCAAATTCTTTCTCTTGGAATAGTATCTGTAACACACACTTTACTTCATTGCCTTATGTGGTCATGGCATATACAGATACATTTCTTGAACTTTTGTAGAATTTTGTCAAGACTCCAAGACATCCTGAACTTAAAGAAAAAAAAACACATCACCATTTTTTTTCCAGCCAATTTTCTGATCAATTAAAAAAATGGTGAACTGTAAATGCACGTTTTCAAACAAATCAGAGTTTAGAATACACAATAAGTAATATGAATAGGTGTATTATTGATCTGTTTACTATTTTTAATTAACAATTGATAATTTTGTTTATTTTATTTTATTTTATTACAATTTATTTGTATTGATTTCTATAAATCTTTATCACATAAATAATCCTCTAGTTAAAGATTATAAGGCACCTAGGAATTAGCATTAAATCAAATTTTTTTTTCATTTTGAACTAACACCTTCTAAAGTATTCTTATATGTTATAAAAATGTTAATTGTGCACTGTAGCGTTTGAAACAACCAACACTGGCCAGACTGAACCGAACTAATCAATCAATAACAGTAGCAGCAGTAACAGCTTATACTAGCTTCTGTTAATATACTGGACCCAGAATGAACACATGTGAACTCACTCACACACACACACACACACACACACACACACACACACACACACACACACACACACACACACATTCTTATTAACATGTTCAGTTTTACCCTGAAGAAAAGTTATAGCACCAGAAAATATATTTAGTGTAATATATAACTTGCATAAACAACAGAATTACAGTATATCATTATATTAGCAACATTTAAACACACTTTGTTTTATTTAACTACCATGTTGAATCTTTAACTAGCATGCACACTGTAGCACTCTGTACATTTGTTAACAAATAGCTAAACTATTAACCAAAGCTGTTGTAACTTCCTCAGTGCACTAGCCTTTGCTTCTCCATCCTCTCACCTGAGCAGTAACAAAGGTTTCAATTATCAACATCTGTGCAGATGTTGGCAATTGGTAATGCTTTTTGTACACATATATTCTATTGATATAAAGGTGTAGTAGAATGCCATGTTCTCCACTTAGTGCTTTCTCTCACACACACTCACACACACTGTCATTATCTTTCCTTTCCATGAATGTTTTCTTTCTATCTCAGTGTCTGATCTCTCTGTCTTACCTCAGAAAAGCTGAAAAGAAGTGAGCTCCCTGGTGGTGGAGACTGGCTGTAAAGTTCTGCAAACATCCAGGGCCGATTAAGTCCTTCTGTTATAGTGATACTTGATCTGAGAAGGCCTCCTATTGGTCAAGAGAGTATGGTGGGCATGGCTAAGGAGGCCAGGTCCAGGTCTTGGCCTAGGCACTGAATAAGGAGATGGAACGATTGGGGGAATGTGGACGAGGCACAAGTTTGGAATGGGGCAAGACAGCATCGCTATATTTGCCATTACATTAGGCTAGCAAATTAAATGTTACGTCTGAAAGTGAGTGAGAGAGGCATTTAAAACAGGGAGGCATCAACAGGTCACAGGTTTAGAGCAGGGTGTTTTCTCAAGGAAGGTTTTGCAAATGCACAAATGGGAAATATTTACATTTGTGTAGATGTGATAGTGTTAAAATGTATACAACAGACATTGCATAAGGATATGAACCTTAAATAACTACCACAGATTCTTTCTGACATATATATATATATATATATATATATATATATATATATATATATGTATATATACCATAAACCATGACTAAAATAAATTAAATGTTTTTGTTTTACCGCACAATTTTGTTTTCTTTTGTGTCTTAATGATGTAAGGTTAATGAAGCGTCTCCTAATATCTATTTTATATGTATGCCTGTTCATTGGTATCACAAACTTGCCACACCCTGCTTTTGGAGTCAAGTTTACAGCCACAGGGTTCAGCATCAATCGTTTGACCAGCAGAGGGCAGCATTTTTGCAGTCATTGAGACTTCCTGTGTGGACATGGTGACTTGAGGCAGGTGGTAGTGGTGGGGGCTGTATGTAAGGTGTATTTGCCACCTCCTGCCATGGTGGACAGTCCCTCTACACCACATCACCACTCCGTGCACATTCTAAGTAAAGGGTTCAGGTTTTATTTTTGGACTGTTATAGAGTTAGTGCCTTCCATTTTGGAGGAAGGCACGATAGTTGAGCTTAACATGAGCCTCTTGTTCTGATACTACAGGCTGGGAGAGGCAGGCAGCAGCTAGTCACCTCTAACCAGCAGAAACACAGGTAAAATAAACTTGAATCAATATAATATTTTTCTTATTTGGAAAAGTGCATGCCGAGGTGTTATTGTCACTGCATCAGGTGGTGTTGGGGTGTAGGAGAAAGTGTGTGTGCTGTCACTTACATTTGATGTATTGTATTATGCTACATACAGGCCTACTGTAGAAAGATTATAATATATTTTGATGATAAATTATAAAACATTGCTGGATTGTAAAAGCAGATGATGATAAGATGAGACATTCGGTATTTAGAAGTATTCAGAGGTCATACAAAACCAGGTCCAAAATATAAAAAAATATTATTTACCTTTGGTTGCCATTATTTTAAAACAGTTTGCATTTGTTTCTGAAAGTGAATTTATTTATTTTTGTTAGAGGGGACTCTTTCTGAAGTGAGCCATCTGTTATCTGTTATCTGTCTTGGTAAGTTATTTTTGTCCATTTCTTTTTTCTTGCAGGTGTGTGTTTACCTGTTTGGTGGTTTGTTTTTGCTCAGTGGTGTTAATAAGAATTACTTGTGAAAGGCCTGAATCTACTGCCTGACTATTCTTACACTTTCCTCTTTTGAACATGTGTTGGAGTGAATTCAAACTGGCTAAGCCTCTAGTGCCTTAAAAGGATGACCCCTTCTCATGTGTCATGTGTCAGGAGACAGATTGTGTTTCTGTGTGAGTGGGGCTCTGAGGAACCCTTATGACCAATCTGCTCTATAAGATAATTTCAATAGAATGTACAAATTTTTTAAATGATCTACTTCATTTTTCACTGATAAATTAGATACAATTAATAATAATGCAATAAGACAGATAAAATTAGCCTATTTTGTTTCACATGACTTTAATTATATGTAATTAATTTAATCGGAATTTAAAAAGTTATCAAATATATTTAAAATATTGTTTGCATATTCATTAAACTAAACACTAATTGTTAACAGACTTCTTTCACAATAAAATAGATGTTAGATTTACAATAAATCCTGCTAAAAAAAAAAAACTCAGTACATAATATCTGAACTGCACAAACATGGCTGTTTGTCACCTGTATCTCCTGATACATTGTATGGAGGTTGATTATGTGTCAACTGTCTGTGATGTATAATACACCCAAGCCGTTTTCTTGAACTGCCCCTACATGAGGCATTATTTTGTTTATTGGAGTAAAAGTGAGGCATCAGATTCTGTGACATTGAACAGACAATCTTTTCTTGCTTATGCTTAACATAAGGCCTTTGAACTCTTCAGCATTTAGGTGGGGTGTGGTTTTGTGTCAGAAGAGGTGGGTGTCACAAACTCCACTGAATAGATATTATGTTACAAATCACTTAGCGAATAATAATAAATTGCAAACAAGAAGGAATTTAATAATAAAAAGGTCAAATTTATTAAACAAATTACTTGTACAATAGAACAGGGTTTCACTGGTAACATGTTCAAAAATATATATTTAAAAAAACAGAAAACCATTCTGAGAAGTGGTACTTGATGATCATCTCTGAACTGAAATGTTTATCATAAATATAGTAAAGTGGAATTACTCCAGTGTTTAGATTTAAATGAATAATCAAAGACTATGCTCAGTATCAAACTGGACCCCATATACCAATGTTATTTACCAACAAGAAAGGCTTGGACCTACCTCGATCGTTTGTATGTATTATATTCCATATATAAAACAATGTACTTTAAACTGTAGTTCATCCAGAATATTTGGTGTTGGGTCTAAGTCCAAAATAAAATGCTAAAATCTTTCTAACATCCTATTTACATATACATAACCATACAGACAAAATTGTAATAATAATAAAAAAAACCTTTATGGTATGGAAACATATGTGAATACATTTTAAACAAATACTGGTGAAAAAAACAAAAACAATGTAAACATAATGTGCTTCACAACATAATAATAGAGATTATATATGTCACACAAATGAAAAAAAATCAACAAGACCCACCTTAGACTAAAATTCTGCTGCTAGACATCTTAATGACAACCAGAATAAATCATCCAAGTCAACATAAACTGGTAGTATGGTAGCAATCTTTTAAAAGTCATTGTGGCACACATCTCCTACAAAACAAAAAGTACATTTTACTCATGGTTCATCTCAACTTTTAACAGTCATTTTACACATTTTGAAATACAATTTATGTACATGTCATACTTATTTTTGTTAAGTATATGCTAAATATTTAAATCAGTATTTGAGATAGTAGCATACAAATTATTTTTTCAATTCAAGCCACATGGTGGACATACATTTACAATATATAATGTTAATATTTTTTTCATATCTTTTTCAGGGGGTCGACAATTATATGGCTGTAAATATTCGCAATGTTGCCCAAGCAGGCCTGCTTTCCCAGCAGTACCCACCACCCCTACTTCCTAAACCTGGAAAGGAAAATGTCAGGCTCCAGAAGTTACTTAAGAAAAGTGCTAAGAAAAAAGCTGCTGCCCAGGCTTCCCAGACACCAGCCCCTTTCCGGTCAAGCCTCTCTCCAGTAAGTGAGGCCAGTCCTGACTTGGAGTACAGTGACCACTCAACCCCACCCAAGACACCAGAAACACCTATCTATGGAGCTTCACTGTACCCACGGTTCAACATCAGGCCACTGTATCAGCATTCACTATCCCCTTACCCTCATCAGGGCAGCAGTTCTTACATCCCACCAGCAAGGTTCTCTCCACAGCCTTATGTTACACCACAACATTCAGCCACACTATTTTCATACACAACTCCTACCACTCCATTTATTTCTTCATATGCAGCAACGTCTCTAACTGTTACATCTGTAACTACAACAGCTGAGGTTATCCAGCCTACTGCTACAATACCAGTGTATGTGGCGGTAAAACAAACAAATAATGTGCTGGCTACACCTACTTTTATCATCTCTAAAGCTGGAAGTCCTCAGCCATCCTCAAAACCTATGTTTGATGTTCCGCAAATTACAAATTACACCGCTAAAACAGCAACATTAAAAATCTCTCAATATGCATCCTCACCAACAATGCAAAGGAGTAGAACACCAATTTCTGAAGTGCTGCGAGCTCCAACACCAACATTTGAAGTTAGAAGAATTGTCACACCTACTTCTGAATTAAAGAGAGATAAAACACCAACTAGAGAAATCAGAAGGGTCACAACACCTACATTTGAAATTAAAAGAGGTGGAACACCAACACCTGAAATCAAAAGGGGAGCAACACCAACATCTGAAATTAAAAGGGGTGCAACACCAACATCTGAAATTAAAAGGGGTGCAACACCAACATCTGAAATTAGAAGAGGTGCGACACCAACATCTGAAATTAGAAGAGGTGCGACACCAACATCTGAAATTAGAAAAAGTGCGACACCAACATCTGAAATTAAAATGGGTACAACACCAACATCTGAAATTAAACAAGGTGTGACACCAACATCTAAAGTTAAAAGTGGTATAACGCAGAAAACTGAAATGATATGTGATTCAGCCCCAATTTCAGAAATAAAGACTGTGACTACTCCAGCTTTAGAGATTAAGAAAGATACAACACCTCTCTTAACCTCAACTTCCGAAATAAGCGATGCAACAGTTATGACTGAGACAAGAAGGGGCAGAACCCTGACAAGGACAAGGACACCAACATTCGATCTTTCACCATCAAAAACTCTATCAGGGCGACCAAAGACACCATCATATCATGTTTCACCTGCTAGGACACCTGTTATAGAAATTTCAAGACCCAACCCACTTTTATTTGTTGTCTGTCCTGTGTATATAGAGGGCAGAAGATCCAAAACACCAACTTCAAGTTTAGTTGGGCCAAGTGATGAAATTTCTCAAGACAATGAGCTAGTACAGCAAATTAATCTTTTAGAATCCATAGAAAATGGTGAGGTCCAAATCAAAACATCTGAAAGTTCAGAAGCTATACTGTCTTATGAAAAGCCCACAGAACTAGAGTTGTCAAAGCCAAAGATCACAGTAAAAGTTGCTAAAAAGACTACAGAGACCACTGAATCCCAAAGCTCAATGACCAGTATAGATGAAGGTCCTAAACCTCTAACTCCTACAGTTGAATTTCGAGGTCCCAAAACACCAAGCTCTGATTTTCCTGAAACCAGTAAACCCTTATTGGGGCATCAAAAACATACTTTACCTTCGTTTGCAGGTCAAAGACCAAGAACACCAACATCAAAACCCAAATCAAAATATTATGGTTTAACCCCTGCTGAATATGTTGCCTATGGGGGAATACAGAGTTATACACCCGCATTTAGTTTCTCTAGAGCTAAATCACCATCCACTGTAGAACATAAATCCCCAGAACAGGTAACACGTGTACCTGCTTCGAAACAGAAACCAGAGAGTCTCAAGGGACCTGTGGATAAAGTGTCACCATCCATAACTGCTGCTATTGATAATGGAAGTCCCGCTGCCCTGATCGCTGATGTGTCAAAGGTCGCAATGCTGAAAGTAGAGGCAGAGCTCAAACTGGAGCAAAGTATATCTACATCAGAGAGAATGGTAACAGAGGAAAAAGCCACTGGATTTTCTGAGGTCAAAATACCAACTATTGTTGTATCTAAAGTTGACACACCACCTTCAGAGGCTCTCATGAAAGTAACCACTATTCCTGAACCACAAGAAATTAAGACTCCAAAAGATGACACTTCTAAACCAAAGACAGTGCCATCTGTATCTTTAAAGGAGACTACTAAACCTGAAAGCCAGCCAACACCACCTATAAAAGCTGTAACGCCTGACCAAAAAGCAGATAAAAGCGCAAAGCTAACAAAAATAAGCACAATTTCACATAAGAAACCAGAGCCTCGTATGTCTTTATTGGAGAGAATTAAAGGACAAAAATCTTTATCTGCCCCTCCAGCTAAGGCTCCTGAAATACCAGTGACAGAAACAGTAGAAGATAAGCCTCTGTTCAAGCCAAAGGATGACCAGAAGGAAAAAGTTCAAACTAGTGAAGATTTAGCAACACCAAAAGAGAGGATATCAAAAGATGCTAAGCCTGTAGTTGAAAAAGAGGAGGAAAGTATGCTCCCAACTGCAGAGCCTCTCCTAAAAGCCTTTCAGAAACCAAAAGGTATGAAGTCAAAACTCAGTGGCTGGTCTCGACTCAAGAAACACATGGTGGTGGAGGTAGAGGAACCAAAGTTTCCTGTTTACGAACTAGAACTGAAGAAAGATGCCCTTGATGGAACTGCTCAGGAAACTACTAAGCAGGAAAATCAAGGCAAAGAAACAGATAAGACTAATGAAAAAGAGGGTAAAGATCCCCCTAGGGCAGCAAAAATGTGGGATGCTGTCCTATTCCAAATGTTTGCAACCAAAGAGAGTATCATGCAACAGATTGAAGCCAACAAATCTGAGGAGCAAAAGGATGAAGAGGCTAAATCAAGTGAAACAAAAGAAATTCCTTCATTTGCACATCGCCTTCCTGTTCTCCTTTACAGTCCTCGATTTGATGCCAGGAGACTGAAAGAGGCAGCTTCTCGACCAGTGGCAAAAATTGCAACAGTGTTTGAAATGGGTCTCATAGGCCGCAAAAACAAAGACGAAGAACCAAAAGACTTTAACAGAACAGCTAGAGGATTCTCTACTACAAAAACTACTGCTGTCTAGGTGATAAATAACAGTGATTTCAGTAATTGTGTACAGTTCTATAACAATCTAACTATACCAAAGTTGAAATTAAGTAAAAAGCAAATATAAGGTGTTTGTATGAATTACAAATAGGAATTATGGAAAAAAAGCATATTGCTTTTCCTTACTCAAATCATATTATTCTAACAGAGAGATTCAAGATGTGGTAAAAAAAAAATATTGAATCTTCTGAGCTTCTTCATTTTATAAGTTGTGTCCAGTGTCATTCTGAAATGGCTGAATGACATGAGATATTCGCACAATCTACTCACAAAGTAATCAAAATTTAAAGGAAGTTTTGTGAAGAGTGTAAATCTGAATTATGGGCATCATAATTCATCAATTTATCTCTGAAACATTCACCTGTAGCTTAAACATACACTACACTCAATGCCCACTGTATTAGGAACACCTTTATACCTGCTCTGTCATGCAGTTATCCAGATTCCAGTTCTTGCCTGACATCAGTGGACCTGAGATATGGTCTGCTGTTGTATACCATCATCCTTAATTTTCAAAGTGTTTTATAAAATGCTTTCTGCTCTGTTCTGATGTATCTCACCAGAAAGTCATTTCTGCTTTTTACTGGAGAGTCTAAACTCTAGAGAAAAGGCAATCAGCATTTTATGAAATACTCAAACCACTCCGCCTCATTCTGATGTTTGGTGTGAACAGTACATTTAGCAATTGACTTTTAGTGCAATTTTAGTTGCAGTGCAATAAAGTGCTGGCACATAAATGGCAAATTGGATGATAGCAGGAATGAGCAAATGTACAGATGTTCCTAATAAAGAGGCTGGTGATTGTGTTTTACATTTAGTGTATTCAAAATGGTGCTTTTTTTTAATTTTCTCCTTCTCTTCTCTTCTCTTCTCTTCTCTTCTCTTCTCTTCTCTTCTCTTCACTGTTCACTCTTATTTTATCTGCTGCTTTGTATGGCAAAGCCTGTGAGACAAAGGTCTGATTGTATGTTCAGAAAAGGAACAGTATTTACAGGGTGTTTGAATGTTGTAGTTGGATGAATAGGTGGAATGAGGGCAACCGAGAGAAAACAGGCACTTGGAAATGAATGAAAAAGTGTGAATGCAAAAAAGAAAGAAAACAGCCTGAATATACCACGGATCTCACATGAAAATGATGACCAGAGCAGGTCTTCATGAAGCTGTTTACAACTAAAGTGTGACAGGCAGCTTAACTTGAAAATGTGTTATATGATGCAGAAGTATATATGGTCAGCTGTTATGCATGGCTATTTGGTTTTGATTGTTCCGCTACAGTTATGTTGAAATTAGGTGTTAACTGTCCATGGCATATATTTAATTATTTGCCCTTTTGTTGTAAATGTGAGTCTGTGTGTATATCTGGATGTTTGTTTGAATGTCTGTCTGTCTGTCTGTCTGTCTGTCATTAAAAATCAGAATGGGTACACTGTATGGGCAGTGAAATGTGATCTGTATACAACTTAGCACTTTAAGGTGCTGGATTAAATGTTTTATATATTGTTTTTCTAATAAAATTTGCTAATTTGGAGAAGATTGGACATGGACATACTTGGTTATAAAATGTTCTTAGCTGTAAATATTTCAGACTGTTGTATAGAATAATATTCACTATACACCTAAATATGCATGTATTATACAATGCAATAATATAATGTATAAATTATTTTATTCCTTACTTGATTTTTCACTGGGATAATCACTGTAATCGTCATCATCAATGGGAATCTTCTCATATTTGCCATGGCCGGTCACAACAAACTTGTAGCGTTTGCTGGAAGAGGTGCACTAAGATAAAAAATAAAAAACCCTTGTAAATCAAAACAGCAAGAAAGCTTGAAAAGATGTAAGCATATAGAAAGCAAATGAAAAAACATACCTTCCCCGCTTGTCCTGACCGGCAGGTTTGTGAACCTTCCCCTATGATCTCCCACATGTTCTTCTTCTGAAGCACATCTCCTGCTTTAACATCCTGAAAAAAAGTACAGAGATGTTTATTATAAAAAGTAAAAAAAATAAAAAATAAAAAAAAATCGAACAATTGAAAAATTAGCGCACCGCCAGAGGGCAGTGTGAACTCCCTTATTGTTCAACAGTTCTCCCTCAAAAACACTTGCAACTATCGTAGCGAGGATTTAAACATTTACCACAAACAAGCTTTGCAGATCAGAGACAAATAGAAGAAATGTTACGTCTTTTTTTTCCTCAAGAAAACAAAGACGAGGAGGCAGATAAAAAGAGCAGAAAACAGAAATTGGAAGCAGAAAAGATAAACAGGTATTGATGTATTCTTGCAAGCAATTCAAAAAATCACGTCTGAGCAGATGAAAATATCTTGAATATTGTCAAATCTATGTGGTATTTGTATTATAAGACTGCAAAATACACTTCATTGTGTTTATAAGCATTGCCTACATCTGTAATGGATTGATGTGATGTGATAGTCATCGTACACTTACACATGGTTTGGGCTGTGCATATCTGTTGCCACCCTCTGGGCTTCCTTTTACCCACTGAGTGATCAGATCAGCCACACCCACTTTCAGTCCATCAGTGTCCTAAAACGCACAATAAGTATACACAGCTTTGTATTTGGAATGTTATTTTTGGGTTTATTAATGTAGCCTTTCTGCCAGTCATACATTTCCCCTCCTCATACTTTATGACAAGTTACTTTCACATTTTACTTTTACAGTATTCATTCATCAACTGCTTTATCCTGGTCAGGGTCAAGTGGATCTGAATTTCAAAAGAGGAAATTTACAGACAAGTTAATAAATGGAATCTACCTACCTTGTTTTTTTTTTTGGACAATAAAGGAAAACCAGAAAATCCATGCAAACATACAACATACTTTACATTAACCGAAGCTTGTATTTAAACCAGTGTCCCTGAAGCTGTGAGACAGCAACACTATTTACTGCCATCCTTGTTACAACATGACTTTAAGTTGATGACAATTTGAGTCATCATAAAGACAATTTTACAAAATCACCACTAAGATCATGACATGATGTCAGCATCCATGACTGCATATAAAACAAAGACAGTGCATATGATGACATTATTACTGTCATGGTATTGCTCACAGATGTGTTGAAATAAAGCCTTTGACAGTAGTGTTACTCACACACCACTAGAGGAACAGGTGTTGAAAGAAGATTACTCTATAATTACACAATTCTGAATAGGTTTTTATCTCTTGAGAGTAAAACTGAATTCTGTATTACTATTTATTATTTAGTGGATATTGTTGTTTTTATACCTTTGATGGGGTTCCTTTGTGGGTGCCCTGGTTCCAGGCCTCTCCTGCCTCAAACAGGTTCTTTTTTGCAACTACTGGTTCAGGAACACTGGGCATGTCCGCTACAGCTGACTTGGGGCCCTTTGGTTCTTTTGCCGAGCTCTACAGAACAAAGAACAGAAAATCCTGTTAAAATACATCATTATGTAATGAACATTTTTTTTATGGTGAGAAATTGCAACAAATTTTAACATATTCTTGCCCATTGTTAACTTACACTTCCATCTTGTTCAAAAATTCATCTCAGACTATTGTGGCTGTTTGTCTTCAAATGCTAAAGCACACAATCCAGTGCCTATTTTCTATTCTAAATGGCAGACTGCCAAACAGGTAATAGCAAAGTTCCTCCAAAAAACACTACAACACCATAGGGGCTCACTTTTAACATAACATATGGCATTTCTAATGAAAGGATGTAGATAAATCTTGTGAATAGTCAATAATTTTATGGAAAAACTATTAATAAAAAGTGACAGAAAGGATGTCTTTCAAAACATTTAAAGTTATGAATGGGATTTATATTCTTACCTTTGCTAATGACTGCATTTGTATGAAATTTGGTCAGGTATGTTTTCCCTAAGATCCCTTTTATATTGTTTATGAATCACTTTTCACACCGGCGGCATCAAACTACCTGATGATAGATGTTTAAATGCCAAACTGAAATATGAACCGAACTAAAACTTTAAGTGCTGATCAGATTTCTTAATGCTGAACTTAGATCAGACTTCTTATTATCAAACTATGATCAAAGAGCTTTATTCTTTATGTTTCAAGGATCAGACACCTTAATAAAAAATTGCAAAAGCAGACTCTTAATTGCGCATCTATGATCAGACTTCTTAGTGCTGATTTAGGAATAAGCCTTCAGAATATTAAATTATGATCAGTCTTCTTAATTCTGATCTGTTTTTAGATTTCTTAATGGACCCTTGGATGAGATTTAACACTAATCCACTAATGCTTAGCTAGGATCAGATGATATTGATGAAGATTAACTGTGTATCTGGGGCTGGATTTATAAATGATCAGTTAAAATTAGATTCCATTATGCAGAACAATTACTGAATATCCCAATGCTGAATTATAATCTGAGTTTGTTATGTTAAACTGAGATCAGACTTTTTATTGCAAAACTCTTACTGGACTTCTTAATGTTTAGCTGGGATTTGTGTCTTTAATACCAAATCAAAAACACACTTCTTAATGCTGGACTATGCTAAGACAGATTTTTTTAATGTACAATAGGGATAAACCTCTAAAATGGGATTTGAATGTGAAAAGAAGGGAATGACAACTCACCTCCACAGCATGAGTATACTGCTCCAGTTTGTCATCAATCTTAGTCAAGAGTATCGGTGGCTGAGTCTTCTTAAAGCTGTTGCTGTTTCCAAAACAAAGACATGTTGTCAGGGCACGTAAACAACTAGAATGCACATGAAAGTTTTAAACCTTATCTCATCATCTGGCAAAAAGCCCAGAGAAGATATAAGGAATTATTATCCCAGGTGGAGTATATCTTTTTTCTCCAATTTTGTGTAATGCTTCCATAATGAAATCAGATATTATAGCTACTATTCACTCATCATCATTTCAAAGTATATCTGTCTGTCTATAGTACACCGTTATTGTCGACTTTGAGGTGCCTTTTTGCTGACACTGGGCAAAAATATATTTGGTTTTGCATGCATGCATATGTTGATGCTGGTCTCTTTCTGTCACAAGTTTAAACAATTCACTTCTGTAGGGGAAAAAGGTGAACATCAAAACTGTCTGGGAAAATTCAATTTTGTGTTATTCATATGGCAGTCACTGCATAGGTATAAGAAATAAAATCAGAGCGCATTGGGACATGTGTTAGTCATTAGTGATACACGCAGGTGATTAACAAGCTTCTTTCAAGATGACGCTATGCTTTCTATGATGAATGCAGTTCACAAATCACAGCTCTGAGTTGTTTTATAGATGAAAACAACTGGCAGACGATATAACCTAACACATATCCTGTTTCTGTCAGTGTTTTTTATCTAATCACATAGTGCCATGTACTACCATGTCATATTTCAGTTTTTATAGTAACTGATAATCATCTCTTTTGTAGCCCAAAAGAAGATTTTTTTTTTTAGTTCACCAGCTTTACATTTCTGAAAGTTGTGAATACTGATAAGTTTTTGTCTCAGACTGCACGGAGCCTGGTCTGAGTCTACCACAATATCTCACAAGCCACCAGAGAAAAGACACACATTTTCCACATCTGGACCATGTTACCCGACCCATAAATCACTTCTAACAAAGGTGATGAACTAACAGCATATGAAGGTGACCTAAGGCACCCAAGCACCTATGTCAATGTTTATTTTTAGACATCGGTCATTTTGCTCAAATGTCATGTTATTTAACCCACCAAAGACTGCGTTTAGGCACCAAGAATTTTTTGTCACCATGTAAATATGTGAGTTGGACATGCTTTGTGGTGACTGGCAAGGCTAAATAAACTCACCTTTTCTTCAAGGACCGATTCAAGGACTCTGTTCTGTCAATGATCTGTGAAAAATAAAAAAGGAAAACATTCTAATGCAATGAATGGTGGTATGAACATTCCATTAGATTTTTTTTTTTTACTTGTTCTCATTTAAGAGAAACTTGAGAATGGAGGTCTAGCTGCCCTGCATTGGAGTCTTCATGAATTAATTCTGGTTTTTACATTCATGCATGATTTTTTTTACATAATATTTTTTGGAGTTAAAAGAATTAGCTATCAGCCAGTAAAAGCTGAGTATAAAACTGATTTATCATGTGGAAAAAAGATTTAGGATCTTTCCCTGCTCCTGTACTTCAAAGCAAACAATCAATTAGTGTATATGCTCAGTGACTCTCATTTTAACCCCACAAAAGAAGCCCTTGTGTTGCTGGCGAGCCTTCTGGCTTTTCGATCCCCAACTCACCAAGCATGTACTTTCAGCTGTCAATCTCTCCTCATGCTCTCTCTGAAATTGCACATGCAAGCAGAAGGAAGCTCAGGACCATAGACATGAGACACCAGAAACTCCAGGTAACCACTATCCCACAGTACAGATACAACACATAAACCAACAGAGAGGAAAACATGCATATGTAGGTGTGATGGCCAGGGAAACCAATCAGATGTCACTGATGATACATTTTGGCAACCAACCAAAAATATTATACAATTAAAAAATAACATACTATTTTTATGATGAAAGTGAGTACTCATTTCAAGAAAAAGTACAAATGTATTATCTTTGAATAAAATGAGTGTGTTCTTTAAATACAAGACAATTACTTTACTTAAAACCTGTATATATATTTCTATACAGAATTAGTATAGTTTTTTTTTTAGTAATTTTTTTTCCCAGACTTTCCCAGAAAATTTTCCCAGACCACCAGACATTTGTTATATGTTTGAATGTAATGTGTCTTAAAATTATAGACATAGTTCCTCATGAATAATAATTTGTGTACATTGTAAATCTTTAAATTATAGTCAATCAATAGGCACATGCAGTGGCACAACTATAGCACAGCGGCACATACTGTAGCATAATAAATGTACATTCACACACATACCAACTTAACTCTAAAATTAATTAAATATTTATATATAAATGTAAACCAAATAAATCCACTGAATGAATGCCACACAATATAAGGTGATTTGTGATGTATGCTAGTGATATCAGGCAAAAGAAAAAGAGAAAGAGCACAGAGCAAACAGCAACACATAAAAGCATAATGCATGTTACCACAACACAACCTCTGAACCTACTATGCTAAAAAGCATTCCTCTTTGGATTGGTACTTTGGATGGTTAATAATTTTAACATTTTATAAAAAAGAAAATGTTCTGTCATAGGATTCTACATAGAGGTTTTATGGGTTCCCCAGAGGGACAAATCAAAGATGCCTTTAAGATTGAAAACTGTTTCTAAGACTATACATGCACTTTATGTGTAGCCAATGAAGTGTAAAAATAATTGGTAAGAACACTCACAAACACACCATCTCAAACACACATGCTTACAACTTACAAATTTACATGGAATCTATCATCTGCAAAACAGACCTTCCAATCAATTCCATTTGATCAAGTTATAGTTACAGTACATATAGTCAGTACACAAATAGTCAAAGTCTATACTACTTACTGAAGTGCTATTGGTAATTTACCTTGAAAGTGGGACTTTTTGGACAGAGAGAGTTGAAAGACTCATCTAAATCTGGGGAAGACATATTCAAGCTCCTCATCCTCTTTTCAGCTGCCTCCATCCTTCTCCTTTCTATATCCTCCTTCATCTGTCTCTTCTCCTCCTGTGATTCATTTCAATCAATTTAATATTATCAAACAGACAAAATTCTTATATTATACTATATCGGATGTCATGAATACATTAATAGAGATTCTATTTTTGGTTCTTTTTTCTGTCACCTCCTCCTTAACCAGACGCTGCTGCTCCTCTTCTTCTTTCCTGCGCTCCTCTTCCTCACGCAATCTTCTGCGTTCTTCTCTCCGCTTCTTAAGGTTCTCCAACTCTACCTCAGCCTCAGCCTGCCGTTGGCGAAGCTGCTCCAGCTCCTGGCTTTCCTTTTCCTGGTGGCTCCGCCGGATCTTCTCCAACTTTTGCTCGGTCTCCAGACTGGCCCCTGCCTGTTCCCTCATCTCTGAGCCATGATCTATGACCCTGCTGAAGGAAATTGTAAGAAAGAAGGGTCATGAAATCAGTCACAGCAGGCCCTGGAAAAAAGCCGTGTCTGACAACGCAATATCAGTTATTTTTTTTATTTAGCTTCATTAGGAAATTCAAATTTTTTTAGAAAAAAAACCCCAACATTTTTAGCGAGTAATATGGTTCTAAATCGTTAAGGCATTAATCGGTAATGTTTTAAATTATTTATTTTTTAATTTATAAATAATGAGTAAAACACAATGTGAAATTATAGGATATATTAATTGTTATGTGGTCCCATGCATAAAAAATATAAAAAATTACAATATTTAATTTATAAAAAAACCAAGACAAGCTTTATTGAGTAAAGAGGTTCGATTAGCAGCCAAATTGATTTTTAAGTAATTTACGAACTTTAGGAACCCTAAAGAGTTTGTGCAGACCTCTACAGGGAGGGAAGGTCTAACCCTAAAGCTTTCAAAAAGTCCCTGCTTTGGGACAATATCTATTCTTACATCTGCTATATAAAAAAAATAATAAAAGGTTCTTCTTAGAATGATAGAACTCTTAAAAAAACATAGAGAAGTACATGGATTCTCTATAAAATAAAATATAATTATTAAATTATATACATACATAGTAATACTTTATTAAGAAGATAAAACTCACCTTGTAGTCTTTCTAGTTTTGAGATGTGATGTCACTTCCTCTTCATCAGGATCGTCATTGTTGGTGGTGGGTGTTCTATCTTGCTGTAAGAAAACTTTAGATGTATAAGAGACCTTCACCTCTTTTCTCACTTCTTTTACCTAAAAAAGTATCCAAGACAAACATTTTTAAAAAGATTAACTATGGTCAATTTACACCTATAAATCAGTATTGAGAAAATCAGCTCTTACCTTCTCCTCCATGTGTGGTTTTGTCTCCTCGACTTGTCTCTTGTTAACTCTGATTATATCTTCCTTCCATTCTGGTGTCTCTTTGGCTGTAAGGCTACTTGTCTTGTCTCCAAACAACACGCACTTCTCACTGGTCTTCCTCCCTGGCATGTAGTCCAACACTTCTTCTACTTCAGCTTGTAAATTATGCTGTCGTTTTAACACATTGGAGCTCATCTCTCCCTTTCTGCCTCCTCCATTCATGGTTCTTTTCACCTTCAAGTTCTCCTCTTTACGGTCATTTTCATCCTGCCTGACCTGTCTGCCCCTTTCCAATCTCTGTGTCCAGTCACTGAAACCTTCATCCTCTTCCAGTGCACCAGAGCTGCTTGGTTTCAGTTCACTTTCCAAGCTGCAGAAAGAGGCCAAAAACTTTATTTACATTTATGGTATTTGCAGACACTCTTATCTGGAGCTTACAATGATGTATATAAAACTGAGCAGTTGAGTGGTAAGGGCCCAGCACTGGGCTCCACCGTGGCAGTTTTAGGGTACTGGGATTTGAACCCACTACCTCCCAATCAGAAGTCAAAGACAACTGAGTTACCATTTCTACTTCACCTCATAAGGTAGGGGTTTCAGGCGTGCATTACTTAATCTTGTTAATACATACATTTGCTACTAATTTTATTGTAGTATCAACATAATGTAACATTTATTGTTGTTTAATAGGATGCCTTAAAAAAAGGTTTAATCAAATAATGAACTTGGGCTTTGTGTGGCTAGCTTGTTGACCTCCACATTTTGGTTCCTTGGTTTCATGTTTACTCACTTTCTCACTCCTTTTATATTATACTGATATTCTCAATACGTGGACATACTTTATCAGTTCACATCTCAATGACATATAGACTCTCAGCTGTTTTCAGTGGACATTGCACAATACACTTAAAATCATAACATTTTAGGGCTTGAGGAAAATGTTTTATTTTAACAATAGTAACAAGAAAATAACCATAATCATTTTATAAGAGACATGCACAAGTTAACATCCAGCTGAGCATAAACAGACTCCATTTGGCAAAGCAACATATGGAGCCCGTGGACCTGCAGCAGTATAGCTACAAATATCTAGTCATAAAACTACACCCTGACGTCACTCACTCCATCTATTAACACTGATGTTTGACTTCAAACGTAATTCGAGAAAGCAGATGTTTGAGGTGTGATTGAGGTTTTAAGGTGGTTTTGCTGTTGCTCTAGTTCTACTGCCGTAGGCAAACATACACCAACAGCATATGTCAGGATGAATAACACCTGATATAACTTTGCATTTGATATGACAACACCTGAAATAACAGCAAGAGTAGACAGCATCATAGCCGAGAGTCTAATGTTGCAGAGAGAATAAAGATTGCAAGTAAAGGCAAACCAAAGCCTCAACCTCATGAGCCTTCACTTCAACAAACAAGGCATACAGTATAAAAATGAAATGTGATATCTTAATAATTCTAACAAACACCATCAAGGCCTAGGAAGTTAGAATTACATGATAATTTTCTTTCTGTTAACGTATTCAAGTTAAAAGTAAAAGTATTAAAACCCCACATACAGCAGAAATGTCTCATATCTTTAAGACCTCCAAGACATTCTCAGCACAATGCCTCAGTATTTTTTTCCAATTAATGATCTCGATCCACCCTAGTTTCTGTGGTAACTTCCATGCAGTTGTGCAGATTTTATATTACGATTGACCAACAAACTCTCACATAACCAATTATTGCTTGCAGTCTCCATATGAATTACACACCTTTTTACAATAAGAGACATACCTCTATTTAATGTAAACTATTCACCCTTATTTTCCAAAGTCGTGCTCCAACATTCATGCCTGTGACGTTACTGAGACATTATTTAGTTTGTTTTGCAATCCAGTCTTTCTGGTTTTGACTCCAGTTGGTTACCTGTTGGGTTTTGTCCAGGTTTGCCCGTTAGACAAACCCTCACCCTGCAAGCATACTGTTTACTTATTTAGTATTTCCTACTCCTTTGTTTTGTATATTTTTAATAAAGTTTAACCTGCACTCATGTTCCTTTGTCTACAGAAGACTTTACCATGAGAATGGATGCAGACATCACTGCTCGATGCTACTGTCTGCACCGTACTGTCTTGTAGGGGTCAATATACAGGTCTTGATATTAGCTGTCAGCACCCAGTTTGAGCAATATAGAGGAAAATACATGTATTAAACTTTTATTTGTAACATAAATAAAGCAATAAGCTGCAAAAAATCATACATTTATAAATCATATATAAGTGATTTCATATGACTTAATTAATTCAGTTGAAATCATAACACTGTTGTAGTCCTCAAAGAAAGTGTTCAAAATTTATCCAAGATTCTTCTATGATCATCCCATAATTACAGTGTGTTCTCCAGTTAAAATAGAAGAAAAAATCTGCTTCACTCTTTACATGTATAAAAGTAAGGAACCAGACAGGCTATAATTATTTGGTTCTGATAGGAGCTGGAAGCTGTGATAAAAGTATGATTGCCAATGGAGCCCACTATCAATCTTTGCAATACTATGCATTCTTCACTACATAGGTAGTAATGAAAGGGTAACTGTAGGTCTAAGTATAAAAATAAATTATAAAGAATGAGAGAAGAACAGAACTAGTAAACCACCTATAAATATTAAACTTACAGACACTCCTCAGTTGGTCCAGAGGTTTCTTGAGGAGCACCAGCAGATCCAGTGATACTGTGATCCTTTCTGAGAGCCTCTCGGGCCCGGCGTCGTCGCTCCCTCTCAATTTCTTCAGCATCTTCAATGCTTCGCTGAGCTGTCACTCTGTGGGAAGCAGCAAAATTATTAATAAAAATTCAGTTGCTTTTGCATTTCACCAAGTAATAATCAGTCATCAGTCTGGATGAAGTATGAGAAACAACCCCAAACAACAGTCAAAAGCCACATGGCACCCACTGACACCCTGGATTCTTCACAGCTTCACAGAAGATTCACTAAACATCCTTGGGATGTGAGAATAAGTCAATGGAACATCTGTGTCAAGGTCAAACAGCCATGACTAAGCAAAGATATCCCACACAAACACAATAGAGATATTCATGCATCCTTTTGTTTATATAGCCTGTAAATACACACACATTCATTACATATCCATTGTGCCTGGACATGCGCATGCACGTGTGTATACATGTTTGCAGTTGTGGTGGAGGGAAGAAAGTTTACACTAAACCAGTATGCTTTGTGTAACAAGTCATAATGTTGATTATTGAAATTACCAAATAATACATTTAAAAAGAAATGCTACTCGGTATGCCAGAGAAACAATTTTTGCTCTTCTTTTGATGTAAGAGATCCCATTCCCCTTTGGGACAGTGTTGAGGGTCTTGTCAAATAGCTTCCATCTGGGTGTCCGGGTGTTGTATTACAATAAACACCAATCTGGCTTCTGAATCACTTAAAAGTGTATATAGGTCACAAATAGGCCATTAATGCATACCAGACCTCCTCACCACTAGATTCACAATCTGCTCCAGTTGTTTTTATGACATGTCCTAAGACCATGTGTTACAAGGGAGGTCCATAAATGATCACATGAGGAAAGAGAGACCCACCACCCCTCACATTCTTGAATTAGCTTTTATGCTGTAAAGAGACATTAATTTTAATCTCTGTTGTTCTCAGGACTACAACATGCCTCACCGGCCAACACAAGTCTTCTGGCATTCTCACAGAAAGAAAAAGTAGCCTGAGACTTGAGGCAAAAGGGTAAAAGGGTTACAAACCAGATGGAGTGGTGTAGCCAAACCCCTTTTCATTCAGTCTGTTATATTTCATGCAGACACATTTTTAAGTTATGTGCTAAACACAGAAGTGTAGTTTAATGCAAATGTAATGCAATCAGGGGTGAAACGAAGAACAAAAGCAAATTTCTAATGAAAGATAATGCAGGCAGCAATGCATTAAGTTTAACTTAATCTTTTATTGCATGCAGCAATCAAATGAAACTTTTTTGCTCTCTTAGTATTTATTTCCTGGCATGGGCCTCAAGCATGACGTCATGACAAAGATTAGGTCATTCGCCTTGCTGTGATTTGTCTAGAAACCACAGGCTCACAGATTGCTGTTATTTCATTCTTTTCTGCACAATAAAAACAAACCTTTTTATTTAAGTAAAGCCCTTACCCAGTGGTTGGTTACAGTGCACTTGCTCATTAAAAACCTTAAAAAAAGACCAGAATAGTTTTTACTATTTGTGTATTTTTCAATAATTACTATAAAACAAGACTCTGACTTGCCTCTATGTTGATTCAGCTTCCAAAGTCTAATGCAAGTAAGCCCAGTGACAGAAAGGAATGGAAAAAAGTAGGGGATGAGTTGAGGGGGGTGATAATGGGTGCAGGAATTAGCTTTCACTTGGCTATTATTGTATTTGTTAATTCACACCAGAACAAGCCATAACCGGTAACACAACACAATGAGTCACTGGCTGCACATCAAGATTGGTCAGGCTTTTGTATGTGTTGGGTAGAAGTTTTAGGTTTACTAATAAAAGGTGTAATTACAATATGTTTAGAAAATAATAATGACTGTTTATGCTACTGAAATTCTGTGTGTGTGTGTGTGTGTGTGTGTGTGTGTGTGTGTGTGTGTGTGTGTGTGTGTGTGTGTATATGTAAATATGTACTTAATATGTGATATGGTGCTTTTAAATATAAGACATTATGCATCATTTATCAAAGCAATGCATGTGGCTGAAATTCATTCTGGGAATGTCCTGTGAAATATGTTCCAAATCCAGCAATATGCCTTGTTTAAAAAAAAAAAATCAACAATGTAAAAGATATTGGTTAACCCAGAACAGACAGGAAACTTAGAACACCCTTTAAAACTCACAGTGCTATAGTTCATTCACAATGCACAATTTAAGAAACGAAGCTGTATTTTCTTCATTTTAACAAGAAGTGCAGAAACATTTTGAAGAGTCTTAAGTTAAAATGCTTCTATTTAACACACTTGTACTTACACGAGCTCCCACATGGTGTTTAGCAACAATCTAAAATCTAAAACCTGAATGGCACCAAGAATTATGCCTAATGATAAATAACTTTTCATTTTTTTCTTTGTGTAAGCAGCTTTGAGTTGGAGCAACGATCAAATTTCCTGAAAAACAGATTAAGAAAACACAATAGCTGAGTTAAGCCTTTTTTTTAGAGAACCAAGTGTACACACCCTCCATAGAAATTGCTTTAAGATTTTCTTTCTCTTTTGCCTTTGCTCTTAGAAAAAAAGAAAAAAAACACCCTTTTTAAAAAGTTGATCAGTGAGTGCACAGGATTTGGGGCATTTATAGTGTAAGCAGCTGAGCCAGATGATGTCATCATAGTGAGTCATATTGCAAGAGTAAAAGAGAGTTATTGACCCAGACCAGCTGAATGTCTCCCTGCTGACAGCATACAGTGGAGACTCAACAAACTCCCCACACAAATTCCCAGTGTATGAAAAGTAGCTTGTGGAAATCCAGAGCACCAATTTAGCATTTGTGGAAAATCCCAGCGCAGAAACTCACACAAATTATTACATCTACCAGCTTGTAATTCAAACAGTGGAGAAGTGACAGTTGTAATGGATAGACTGCATTTCACTGAAGTAAAAGGGTATTTTCCAAAAAAAAATTCTATCTTTGTTTACTCATCCTCCACTTGCAACAAAGGACTAAAACTTCTTTGAGAAATGTAAATAGTGAAGGAGTGAGGGCTTCGTCCTTTGACATCTAGAGACGCCAGTCAGCATGTTATGTCTGAGTGTCCAGACACCAACAGTGAACAAACTGTTCACAACCCATTTTTTTCTGCCTGGAGTCTTAAAAATTTTGGAGTCTGAAAAACTCCAGGCTCCACTTGTCTAGCTGTATAGGGGGATCTAGGTGAAACCCAGGAGATGAATAGGTTTCATATTTTGCCTAATATCTATTGTAGATATGCCAATAGTATTCTAAAAAAAAGTGAGAACAGTTTAATAAAGGTCAAACCTTTTTACCTTCAACTTTTTTTCAACCAGGGGGATGGCAGTGAGTTTATTGCCCTTTCAACACAAACACCTATCCCCCCACACACCCCTCTGCATTCCTACAGTTCTTATCACAGTATCGTAAACAAAAGCGAGGGCAGCGTAAACCCCAGGGATCAGCTCAGGCTGCTCATGGCTGGACCCACAACAAGTAAGTCTGTTCATGTTAATCATTAAGCATGATAAGCTGTTTCATTATTAAAAAACGATTATATATACATAGGTAAACATATACCTATGCATATATCATACATAGCTACAACCTGTATGTTTTAATCATTGTGAACAATCATAAATCCAGTGCAGACTTGACAAGGGATTCTAACTACACTGATTCACTCCAGATCACTGTGATTCATCATATGCCCCCTCTGGCAAATACCCATGTCATTAACTGATGGGCCTTGAGCTCAGGAGCAATTTTTTTTTATCTCCCTTTCAGCCACAGTTTCACTCAATTTGTTCCTTATCTGCTTTATTTTATGACATACTTCCTTGTTTCCATTTGTGTGGTGGTAGTAACTGAACCAGAGGAGACTTTTCCTAACAGCTGCAGTTGTTTTCCTTAAAGCAAGAGTAGTTCCTTCCTACAAGTGTCTAAGAGGTCATAATAATCCATCTCTGTGTATTCTGTGCTTTCTGTTGATAAGCAAAAAGCATGGCTATGCACTTGTGCATTCTACAGTACATCATCGAGATCACATTTTATATATTACCTTCCATGTTCAACCCAAGAGAGTGAAATACTGGACTATATACAAGCATTTCTATTGCAGAATGTCTGTGTGTAAAGATGAATGGCCTGCTTTTCACAGGCCTGCTATGAATCACACTGGTTCTCATGTGCTTATGTACACACTCAGGGAGGGAAAAGCACGAAAGGAAATGATTCTTAAACTTCTGTGAAGTGTATGCACAGCATCAAAGCATTGCATGAACGCATCATTAGTATTATGTCCGTTGTGCGCCTTCTAACCTATACAGTAACAAAAAAGACAAATAGCAGACATTTGAGGGCAAATTCAACTTGTCAGTTATGCGAAGGCTGTTTTGGCAGGGATGCAAAATCCCAGGGAAAAAGAATTTACCCTCTACAATGCAACCTGTGTATACCTCATGAAATGCCTTTGACAAAGTACACCTGATCCTCCCAAAGCCATGTTTCTGCAGATATGAATACAGTTAGAGCCACGATGAGCTTAAACCACTCTGTTCTCTCTCAAAACACAGGCTTGATGCATAGAGTTACTCAGTTGTTCTCAACTTCTTCTCAGGATACTGTGTTGATCTTAATCACATGCAAAAAATCAGGTGTTGTATTTTAATTTAGGTGTATGAACATTGCACCTAATCTTGGTGTTCGTTTTTAAAACATTTCATACAAACTGAGTTATGTGATACGAATTTCCCTGAGAATGAGACTATGCTGACTGTTATACTTTAGTTTTCAAATATGGTGAGTTATGTGGGTTATTTACTGAGGGAAAATTGGCAATATACACTATTTATACTTTATAAGTGAATTGCATAACTATTCACATCCTTGATTTTTTATACAATTTGTAGTGTTGTGACTTAGACCTGTAAGTGAGTTATTTAATAATATATATCATTTAAAAAAATCACATTATTTACATTAAGATCAATATACTATGCAAAATAATTTATAGCAAATAAAAAAGCTCTGATTGAAGTATTCACTATCGAATTGCTGTTAAACCTCAAAGTGTTGTTTTTATTATCAGTTAAGTTTGGTTAAAAATTACAAGTTCCATGTATAGAGTAGGATCACAATTAAAGCTCAAAGTCCAGCTGAGGAATTTTAAAACTCCAAACACCCCCAGAACCTCTGGAAGCCCCATATCAGATACACAGTCTTTCCTTCCTTTGTCACCCCAGGCAAAGGTCATGTGGTCACTCTAGCCAAGTTTTTAAAAATGGACCTTTGCATGTACAAAATACTGACCTTACCCTCCCATGTCAGCAACTCCATCTCCCAAAGAAACAATGAACTCTCACAGCAAGTATCAACAAATGTCTTCATCAGCACTTATCTGGAATTAATATGAAAGGCTGAAGGTGCACTTATTTTCCTGAAGAAGTGGTATACATAACTGTTGTGTTATTATATAACCATATATTTAGAACATAATTTGGTCAGGTATAAAATCTGTGAAAGTCGTAGTAGCACAACGTTTAGGGTCCTCATCTCAAACCCACCCATTATTAACTATTATTCGACTACCACACAGAGATCACATGACTGTCACAATCTGTTAAGCTTTGCTGTAAACATGAATTCCTACGACAGTATTAAATTACATCTCATTCAAAGACTCACCTGAGGAGGTTCTGCAAGCCTTGCTTGCTGGAGTTTCGTCTCAAGATTGCACTTGACATCTCTCTTTCCTTTTGTCGCTCTTTACTAAACTAGTAGAGCTGAAAGAGTTGTTCTATGCCCTTTGGAATGTCTGTACTCCTGTGTGTCTTTCCGAGCTCTCTACCTAGCACTCTTCCTGTGAGCACTTTTACTGTGTCCTGTCCGCAATGCTGCCTGGTAAAAATATCAAGTGAGATCCACACAATGCTTAGTCCTCTCAGAGTGACATGCTTTAGTCACAGCCTTCCTCCACCCCTCCTCTTTTTACCTCTCCTCCCTCTTTCTCTCTGCCTAGCCTCTGCATGTGGTTCTCATTGAGAGACCTCAGGCTGTAGTTCAACATCTTTTTTCCCCTCCCTACTCCAGCTTGGTGAGGTCATGTGGCTGCTCCTGGGGGAATTGTAAGATGATATCCTCCACCCCATGCCACTAATGCACCTCCACAGCCCCAAGATCCCCTCAGCAGACTCAAAAGCATGGGATGAACAGAGCCTATTGAAAACACTACAGAATTCAGAATGAATTATGGTGCTTATTTTTTTGTGTGTGATATAAACACAGCTCATTGTATTCAGCAAATTCTGTCATGTAAGAACCTGTGATTGAAATTAAAATGTGATTTATAGAAATGTATAATTTTTTTATTTGCTAGGGATGTATGTATTTAGTGTTTAATTCATATTCATCTAAATAATCTATAGCAATTCCAAATAAATCTTTTTTTTTTTTCCCCAGAATCTAAAAACAGTGTTACCCATTGTGTAATAATGTGTACTCCACTGTGAAAGATTCAGAATGAGGATTTTTTGGAAGATTTGTGTAGTTCTGGGACTTTCACAAGATACCAGCCATGATAGAAAAGCAGCTCTAGAATAATGTTACAGTCTGTAAAACTAAAACCAGTGACTGTCAAACCAGTATTTAGTATTCAGTTGCTACACTAATCCAACATTTGTGCTGGTCTTAAGGTTGGTATGGGGTTGTATTTAATTATACAGTTGTAGAATATAAATTATTTATAATCCCACTAACTGGTGTTACAAACAATAAGACGAATTCCACGCTGAATCTGTTTCCCCTCAATATGTCTCCCTTATAAAAAAGCTCCCTTCCAACAGAGTTTTCTTTTGTCTTGCCTCTGACTTGTTCATTAGGGATTTGAATCTAGATATCTAGATGTCTGTACAAATGCTTTATTAAAAAGATCTACTGCCAAAAGAGTTGTACATATAAAATGTAATTTAATTGAATTGAAATAAGCACTCTACAAACACTAGTTGATGTGCTGCCATATGTAATGTGGTAGAATTACATACATGTGGTAAATGTGTATGCTGAGTGACTTTCTATCCATTTGTATATTCTTTAGGAAATTGTGTTGACACATTGTTTAATGACAACCATCCTCAACATCACCTACTTGAATTTTCTCCTGTGTTTCAATCATGGAAAGCACTCCACAAAAACATATTTCTTACAAGTTCTCACCCCTTCATGTCCAGCGTCTCCTGTTGTGCCTTACAGCGTACATGTACACACTCACATAGAACTAATTCAATTCCTCAGACCCCAGCAACACTATTAACAGTGTTACCATGGCAAACAACACACCATTCAGGACTGAAGTGGTGCTGTGTTCTCGATAATGACATGTTGTACAAGGGAAACATGTTTTATCCATCCTTAGTGTCCAGTCTTGTTAACAACACCCATGCCTCTTTTCCACACTGAAAGAGAAGCTCTTGTGGATATTTAGAAAAACAAAAGACTCCACTGGAAATACTGCTTAAAAGGCTTTTACTGGGCCAGTAAGCAGTTCTTTTTCTAAATCAGTGGCATTATGATATGATCCTACTGTTCAAGTAGACTTGAAGAGAGGCTTGTAGGACAAAACATTTTCTTACATAGGGAAACAGTGTAGAACTGAATAAAGTTCCTGACATAGAGATAAACAAAACACAACAAGCATCCATTCTTCTTACACTTCATCCAGGCTGTGGCAGCGTGCCCACAGTAAGAGTTAGAGCATTATTAGGACACCGGCGGATCATCAGTCTCTGCTTTGTGTGTCTGTATGTGTGGGAGAATAGAGGAAGTGTGGGAGTGATGGACTTATCATGAAGGAAGAAAATGCAAAGAAGCAACACAAGTGTCAAGTCTAGATTTCAATGTTTCCTGTAGCAATATCTATTAATATGGACGGATCCTAGCTACGCTGTATGAATATAAACAGGAAGAATTACCTCAGGCTGGAAGTCAAAGGGCAGCACATGTGAAGGGAAATGACCACTCTGTGTACACAGTCAAGGACATTAGCAGTAGGTGGGCGGATATTTATTGGAGCTTTAAAAACTATAGCAAATACACAAAACACAGAGGAAGCAAACAGCATATTCTCACTGAGAAAAGACTCTGTTACTGCTTATGAAATCTTTAAGAATTAGCTCTCAACACCCCAGCTGCACTAAAGTGTCTTCAGCCAACAGTCTGAGACATAAAATATGTGCAGCCTGCAGTTGTGTTACAGCTGGTGGGAAAACAGAGAAATGAATTAGAACACTTCCTGTCACAAAGAAAAGTAATGCATATGCTGTATACAGAATATGCTGTAATGTTTATGTTGTATACAGCAAGGCAAATCTCAGCAAGCTCAGTACATCTGTAATGTGCATAATGACTCAGTGAATGTCTAGCCTCAAGGCATTAAAGTACTGTTTTCCATATCTGTGAAATCAGTTTCCTATTCATTCTCTAGTCTTTGTACATATCATGATGACTATATAACACTCAGACCAATATATATACTTTAAAGAATTCAAGAGCTATATTTATATTAAGTTTGTAATCTAGCGTACCAGTGTAGATTTATTCATTGCTAGAGACTCAAAGCACTTTTGTACGTCGCTCTGGACAAGGGCGTCTGCTAAATGCTGCAAATGTAAATGTAATAAAAAAAAATTAACATCACATGCTGTATCTGACATGCTGTGTATGACATGCTGTGGACATGCATATACATATATCACATGCTGTATTCCCCTTTAGGGGTCACCACAGCACATCATCCCTCTCAAAACTACTCTGTCCTCTACATCTGCCTCTTTCAAACCAACTACCTGCATGTTTTCTTTCGGCCAACAGTAGCCCAATTTCCACTGGTACTTTGTTGGCTAAAAATACCTGTGGCGGTCATTGGTAACCCAGGCCCCGACTAATACGGTATACATTTCTGATTAGTGATCCGCATACTTGATTTGGCACATGTTTTACGCTGCATGCTCTTCCTAACACAACCCTCCCCATGTATCCGGGCTTGGGACCAGCACTAAGAGTGCACTGGCTTGTGCAACCCTAATGGCGGGGTTATATGACATGCTATACAACATATTTCTCTGCCCTTGTCAGTTTGCACAATTGCTACTATTTGCATTTCTGGTAGATGCTAAACTGCATTTCGTTGCTGTGTACCTGTACTATGCAATGACAAAGTTCTATCTATCTATCTATCTATCTATCTATCTATCTATCTATCTATCTATCTATCTATCTATCTATCTATCTATCTATCTATCTATCTATCTATCTATCTATCTAATCAAAGTTTTGAAGTGCCAAAGGTTTGGACACACCTTATCCTTCAGTGTTTGTTCTTTATTGCACATTGCGCATTAATATTGAAGGTATCCAAAGTAGCTACATTTAGCTTTAATGACAGCCCTGCAAGCTCATAGCATTCTCTCATCAGATTCATGAGGTAGTCACCTGGAATGGTTTTCAGTTAAAAGATTTGTCTTGTCACCAGTTCATTTGTGACATTTCTTGCATTCTTAATGTGCTTTACACCATCACCTGTCTTGTGCAGAGGAAACGGTGAGAACAGAGTCAATTGTTCTATTATTAATTCTATGATGAAATTCCATTATGAAACAAGCTCTCATGATGACCGTCCCAGGAAAGGAAGACACTGAGCTACCTCTGCTGCAGAGGATACATTTATCAGAATGACCAGCCTCAGAAACTACTGATATACATAAACGTTTCTCTAAATAGATTGGCAGGCAAATTTCAATGGTCAGTGTTCAGAGGAGACTACATTAGTCAGACATTCATGGTTGAATTGCAGTAACATAACTATTACTTCTGAAGAACAACTTGCAGAAGAGACTTGCTTGGTCCAAGAAACAAAAGGAATGGTTATTGTATCAGTGGAACGCTGCCCTTTGGTCTGATGAGTCCAAATTTGAGAGTTTTTGTTCAAACTGCCGTGTCCTTGATAGAAGTAGAGAGGGTAAACAAACAGTTCCTAAATGAGTGGTTTCCACTGGGAAGCATAGAGGAGGAGAAGGTGAGGAGCACACTTAACCAGCTTTTGCAAGTTTGCACTTAATGGGACCATACTTTGTTTTCCAACAAGACAATGACTGTCTTGAACAAATAGCTCCTACCTATCTTAGGGGAGTTTTGGGCACCCCTAAGATAGGTAGGAGCTATTTGTTCAAGACAGTAAGTGAGGTAGTGCTGCATCAGATGACCTGGTATCAGATTTAGCTAATTCTAAGACTTGATAAGGACAAGATGTTTTTTGTTATGTCCTGATATGTAAAATGCCAATTAGAAGGGATAATAAATTATTAGCTAACTATACTAAGTAGATACCCTTTATATCCCCTGATTAGCACTTATTACCTTATTACTGACATGTTGCAAGTATATTGCAATTATATTCTTGAATTGCTTGCATTGTATGCTCAGTGTAAATTTGCTCACTGTGGCTCATTCCACATTGTTTTAATGAAAATGATGTGGCAATGATGTGGTATGAGCCTCCATAGGCAAAAGAGCATTGTTGTGGAAACATCTGGCACTGTTTTCAGATATACTTAAAGTGACTGACTGGAGTGTTCGGACTGTTTCAGAGACATAACGATAGTACAAATAATCTTATACAATAATCTATTAACCATTGAATTTTACTAAAATGGTCAAAAATGAATGAAGTGCTATTGTTCACAAAATAAAAAGTGGAATGTTTCAAACATTCCAGAAAAAAAGACGATCTTTAGTCCTGTCCCTGAGATTTTTTTATTATAGTAGATACCAATGGCAATACAGGAATCTAAATGTTGAATATATATTTTTGCAACCTCTTTTTGTTCTTTGTGGATGGGCCACAGCAAATATGCTGCACACTAAAATGTATGACATTGTGAATGATCAAGAATTCACAAGCTTGTTGTTACTTTGTGTAAACTGTTTGTTCCAAAGAGAAGTACACTCAGTCAACACAGCGTTAACATCCTGAAGCTTTGTAAATATCTACAAGTAAAAAATGGTTTTATTGTATAATCTCCCATGTCTGATGATAACATTAAGATGAGACAACCACAGCTGTATCAAATAGCGTCACATTTGGTCTGCATTCTTTTCACATGCTTACTTCTGGCATTGTTACAGCCTTAACAGTCTCTTGTCTCTCTACTCCATTCCCACCTCCATCTCTTGGGGCCTCTTGGGAATGTCATCACCTACGCTGCTCCACCTCTAAACACAGTGGCAAAAGAACAAAATCTGTCTAGGGAAGATTTCAGCATTCTTCACAGACACGCAGTCTGGTTTATTAAACTTAGATAAAATGCAGAGCTTTTGTATTTAAAGCAACGAATATGATTTCTGATAAATAGGTTTTGGCTATAAAGAAGGCTAATTTCAAAGATGTTACTATGAAAACATACTGTATATCACTATATATTCTGGTAACAAATTTATAGCAAAACAAAAAGGATCACATGACCACAGAAGGTCATTTTAAAAGGTCATTTGGTCATTGTAACAAAAAAGGACCCCTCATAACCTAGATTAGCCAGAGTCCATAAATACCCTTCCATAGACAAAATATATGGCTTATCATTAAGACATTTTTTAAAAAGAATTTATGTTGCGATGGACGAGTGCAGGAACTCTGGACACACATGCAACCCCTGACCTTGTAACTCTTCCTCCTCCACACTGTGTGGAGCTCGTTTCAGCTCAGAGATGAAAGAGAAACTTATGCTGATCATAGAAAATAAATCCAGTCATCTCACAGAGCTGACCCATGACTAAGTGTGAGGAATGCACTCCCTCTCACTCCCTCACACACACACACACACACACACACACACACACACACACACACACACACACACACACACACACACACACACACTCACACACATACCCTGTGTTCAATTCTTCATGTACACACACACACAGGCACCCACACAATAAATGCTATCATGTGCAATCTCTATATATCTTAAATAGCCATTCTCATCACTTCCCACCTACAGAGTCCAGCAGCAGAAATATAAGAACTTGGCATGCATATGGTTTCTTTGAAACTGATCACTTACATTCAGTGACAAAGATACATAAAACATATGCGGTTCACATCAACATGCTACAATTGGAGTAAGTCAGTATCACCGCTTATTCTCTAGAAATCACGACAAACAGGTCTTTGTGAAAGTTTTTTGACTATAGTAATTATCCTTGTTTTAAGTTCAAGGCTGCAGCTGCATGTGGTGGGGTTTGGAAACGGATAAAGAACAAAACAAAGCCGCATCATTGCAATACAATGTGTCAAAAAAACGAATGAAGCATCATGTTCATAAAACTGGAATGAATCACAGCTGTGCAAAAGAAATCTTCTGTTTAGCACTTGGTACTTTTGAAAGACTCCTGTTGTGCGACTAAGAATTGTTCTTGGCCGTCTAAATTCCCACATAAAAACTGGCAGAATAATTCATTTGACTATACTATGACAGCATAAGAGTTATGACGGATTATAAATAAAAATGTACCAAAGAAAACTTTTACTTAAATACCGTTGGGTAATTGAATTATATTATGCATAGGGACTGGACAAGGAATCATTGCACAAGAAAAATAAAAAATCACCCACATTGTGGGCCTATTAAAGCAAGTTCTGCTTTAAAATGTTCATGTATGTGATTCAGGACTAAAAAATGAACATGTTGCTTTAAGGAGCTGAACTGATGGATATTTCTTTGTCAGGGTTTCTAAGCCACTCTAATGCTACATTCCACATATGTTGTGTACTGTAGGTCTGGTAGCAGAAATTCTCAATCTTCTCAAGATTCTCAATCTCATATCCTATTTCTACCTCTAATATATATATTTTATAGGAAAATGTGAGATAATAAGTGAAAATAATTCTTAGAAAGAATGATTTATTGTCTTTCATTTTAACTTACTTACAATAGAGAAAACAAGATATATATATATATATATATATATATATATATATATATATATATATATATATATATATATATATATATATTTATATATGTAAATGCAAATGTTTGTATTCCCCCATGGCTCCGGAGTGAAAATGGACAGATTCTGAAACAAGATAGCAAGCAAGTAACAGAAATCACATTAAGCAGAAAAATGTTTTCAGAGCTTCAAAATTCCTTCTGTTTTAAATAATCACATGAAAATGTTTCTCATACTGTATGTGATCATGTGAAAATATGTGAAAGTGCATTTAAACATGACCTTGTGACATGAGCAATATGTGATTATGTGAAAAAGAATTAGTCATGAGTAGCCTATGACATCTGGCAGAATATTGTCAGTATGACATCAGAATATTACAGCTGCCCTTGAAAGGATGGAAAAGAGGAAGCAGGCTGTTATAGCTAAATTATGAGAGAATGTTTATGAGAGAAGGAAAGGCTATAAATTGTAATACACAAGATTTATTTTTTATTCTACTTTTGTATGTAAATCCTTGCATTCAACTTTATGTCCTAATCAAAGAGAACAAGAGAATCTAACCAGCATTTTTGAAACCTGCATTCACATTATTCATCACTTCTCAGCAATGGTGTCATTTCTTAACACAGTTTAGCAACTCAACAGTTGTATATCTCCTACACTACATAACGTCCCAAGCCTATAATCAATCATGATCCAACATGTATCTAGATGTTGTCTTCTTCTCTGTATGTTGCTCAGGATCTCCTGCCTCGCTAGTTTAGGTATTTTTACGGAGGCTTGCTGGCTTTTACTGCCCCCACCTAAAGCTTTACAGCATGCACACCATACTTTATACACAGCCAAAGTAGTAATGCTCCAATAGTCAGCCTTGTGAATTTAAAGCTCCAGAGGTGTGTAAACCTGCTGTGATTTAGAATAAAAGCAGTGTGGGGATGCATACCAACAGGCTGAGATAATAAGACAGAAGTGATGTTGATTCGTTGAACGATAATCACTCGCCATGTGACTTGTCTCCTGTGGTCTAGTGAGTGGGTGCAAACAGAGCTGATGTCATTTTAAGTCTGCAACCAGTTTACATTTGTTTTTTCTTCCACATAAATTGCCATGCACTTTATATACTAATATTTAAAATGCTGATGCTTCCTGTTAAACAGAACAATGCCTTACATACATATTAATTATTATTAATTGTTTATTAATGAAATACTGATCTTTGGCAGGTCCTGAAATAAATATTTTAGCTTTTAAAAGCTGGATTATATTCTGTTAATGATTAGGAATGTATTGAATGCAAAACTCAGTTAAACATTATACACATATAGAGATTATAATCTTTTATCTGGTTTCGGCGCTTGGTTTAGAATTGCAAATGACTTACACAGAAAATCACTGTGGGAAAAAAATTTGAAAGAAAGGAAACAGGCCTATTGTTTTAGGGGAAAATGGCTATGTGGATTTGAAAAGTAACAGAAGCCTCTGTGACTCCCTGCTAAGCTCAGGACAGTTAATAGTCACTGTTTTTTTGCCAGATAAAGATCAGCTCTCAGTTTTAATCTATTTGTTACCAATCCTTCAGCAGATAAACAAGTATAAACAGACTTCTCGCATTCTGTTACATTCTTCAAAAATAAGGTCTACATCTGGAACTCTAAAAGGACTCTGTAGGAACTCTTAAATGAAACCCTTATTCTGAAACCCACTGCAGCTTAAATTAGGTGAGATTTGCACTTAAGTTGTTTTGCTGGTTGATGCTGTATTTTCATTATTTCTTAGAGATTTTTGCAGGGAGACACTGCACTTTGCTCAATGTCATATTCATGAGAAATCCAGACATGAAATATTGGAAAGAAATGCTGGACTCAAAGTTCCAGCACACAATACAGATACAAGGAACAGTTGGGCTGAGATTCAGATAAACTAGTTTCCAATATGTGATTGGACAAGCACAATGGTATTGACAACACTATTAGCATGAATGTTAAAACTTTGAAGCTGATTTGTTAGAGCAGCATGTACAGATCAGGTTGTCATAGAGGTCAGAGATCAGAGCTACAGGACTACAGAACAGGATTCTTTTTTTGGGCAGTATTGAAGCAAGGGCTAAATCTTACTGGCGCTGCCATCAGTGGGTAGTCAAAAATAGAATGCCATGCCAGTGAAAGAAATTTAAACCAAAAAAGTCCACCACCAACAGCACTGAAGATCATGTATTGATTATGAATATTCACATGCAAATCAATCAGGGTGGATCTTTCCTTTTAGGACTTTATGCACAATTACCTTATCAGAAAGAGTACCAAACTAGAAGGTCTTTGGAACACTAAAAACTCTAAATTAATCCTTGAATAATGGCAAACTAAACTGAACATTTCTAATCAAGAGTTTCAACAGCAGACTATTTGGATTACTTAAAACACATTTAAAGGCTTATATATTAAGCACAAGGTGAAAGTTGATTGTTACATTCTTCTAAAGCCATGTTTCTGTGGGAAATGTACACAATGTTTTTAACTTTACATAGGCACTAATATGCTAGATATCATGCCATGTTTCAGCTATGATGTTTAAGATATGAGATACTACCAGTCCTGGTAAAAAGCAAACCACTTAATAAACAACGTAGCACAGGAAGAATTTATTTTGGAAAACATTGTTTAACTGCTTAATGTTCATTAGATATTAAATTGTTTTTCGTGGTAGGCCTGCCATCTGTAGTAAAAAAACAGCTTGAAACTTTTAGAAAGAGAAACCAATAGCGGGGCATGTCTGGGGCACGTTAGAAGTAAACACCATGCACCCTCTAGTGGTTGAATATGATATACTATATGAGATTAGTTTTAATAAAATATTGATTGCAAATGCATAAAATATAGCTATGTGAAAACAAAACAAAAAATAAGTTATGAGACACATTCCAGTTTTTATTGGTTGGTGTAATCTCTGTCTGTGGGAAAATATCTACTTAAGCAGTGAGCACAGGACAAATACACAAGTTAATTATAATAATACAGCTTTTCTTTATTTTTGAATGTGAGACACTGGGTGAATTTCCACAAAAAAAAAAAATTGCCTGAGGCTTCTGATGAATGCTATGATCTCATGCAGTCTGGGAAACGAGGGTTGCACTGGGGGTTAGAGTATAGGTTAATGCAGGTCATTTCCCCACTCTTCCTGTACCGCTTGCTCTGTCACTGCTGATAGCATCAGAGTGCATGCTAAAACAGGCATTAGCAGCAGACTCACTGTGAATAAACTTTTAACAATTTGACACAAGTTACAATACATTTTTTTTAATAAAATCATGTCACCCCACTCACTTAATAGTACAGCTTGACCTACTGATATAAGACTATATATAAACTATGACTGAATGAGAGGTAACCTTATAATGCTAAAGTCATGACACAGTTCGTATTAAAATTACTTATTTTTTATTGGGGTATTATGTAAACACATAAAAATATGTTTTAAGTAAAGCCAACTAACAGTGTACGCTCATATAGTCACTTTCTCTTAAATCTTTGGACTGTGCATCTGCACTGCTAAAATATTTTGCTGGTGTAAATATGACACACTCTGCTCTGTTACATGTGATATGTTTAACCAGATGGTGGTAGAATTGAACTGCACACTGAATCTGTGTGGGATTTAATGGTCAACATAGACCACCCATTAAACCCCCAGTGAGAGCACAGTAATTACAGCTTGCTCCATCTCAGTTTGGATCAAGTTGCTACTAATTCTTTCATATTTACAAAAAATCACATATTACTAACTCTAGGCTTTAAGTCTGCTTTTTCATATATGTGTTGGAGATTTAAAGTCTTATAAACTCTGCTTTGTTCTCTATGATGTGTTGCACTCGCTGTGTGCTCTCTGTAATGAGTGGAAGCAGCTGTTTTCAGGCCTGTTTTCTCACACTTTCCTGCATTTGAAAGAATCTGCAATGGGTCATGACATCATTGGCATAATAACATGTTAGCTTTAACAATCCTGTTGGCTGGATTTATTATCTTTTTTTATTTCTGGATAAGTATGCAGTATGTCACTGCCAGAAAAAACATGTGGGATTATGATAACTTCAATCCACTTCAAGGCATACAATACCATGACTAAATCACGCAAGGCAATTTATTATACTTCAAAAATACAAGTGTAAATCTCTACATGGTTTCCTGGAGGGTTAAAAATGCTACCTCGCTCATTGCCATATTTTACAACTGAGAGTGTCTCAGTGTTCATCTTGTGCAGCTAACATAGCTAAGTATCCTCTTGCATTCAGGGCTCCAGATTCAGGAGATATTCTTAGCAAGTCGTCTCAGCTTGGTCACACATTTGAGCTCCTAGAGGTAACTTAAGAACAGCAGACACTAAACAAGTGGCCATGGCAGGGGCTATTAACGCCAGACAGCCTTCACCATACATGGAGCCACCAGGTGTCTGAATCCAGTCAGGGGAAATTGACTGAAACTGAAAATGTGTGTCTGGAAATGAGTGTCACTTTCTGCAGTGAAAGCTGTTTTGTGTGTTTCTGACACATCTGCAAAGAGGAAAGGAATACAATTGCAATGAAAGGGCTGAAAATTAACAATTTTACTGGACTAAAGATTTACTGAAAAAATATTAGTGGTAGATTGTATTTGTGAATTGTATATGCCATATTCCTAATCATTTGGATTATGTTGTCCATGTCATTCTGTTACTACAAAAAAATGCAACAAAAATTATTTTGTTCATTTTAGCTTTATATAAAGTCTTTCAAATATATCTTGTGTGGGCAATTATGAATAAACAGTCACATGGCACATATTATAGGGGCAAGTGTATCAATATCCACCAATAAAAATGTCTATATTAGGCAAGAATAATTTATTTTCCATAAAAAAAGGTTTAAAATATTTTGATTTGTTATGTGCACTATGTGTGAGGGAAAAAGCAAGAAACTCAGTTTTTTTTACAGCCTCATAGTAATTTGATTCCCTGGCATGACTGTGAATAGCTGGCCTCATTTTGCCAGAAGCCTGGAAACTTTTTCACTGTGAAATGTGACACACTTATGTCACATTAAGTGTCATTATTATCATTATTAAACATTTTATAAACATTTTAATGTCTGAGGTTTAAAAACTACAATCTAATTGAATGAACTCCTAATTAAAATGTTAAATAATCATTATAAAATTACCACAGTTACATACATCATGTACCATAAAGTATGATACCTGAATCACATATTGAGTTGTGTACCATGAACCCTATTACACATTTGTCTGGACACAGATTTAAGTGCTTTTTCATTACAAATGGTTTTGTCTTATAGACAGGATAAAAGTCAAAAACTGAATTTACAGACCAGCTTAATTATCTCACACACACACACACACACACACACACACACACACACACACACACAGAGAGAGAGAGAAATCCAAATGTTTAGTTTTTGCTGCCAGGTTTTTATCTTTTAAGCAATCTCCAAAAAGATAACCCTATATTATAATGCCATATAATTCTCTTGTGGAAATCTACATCTATTATTATTAATATCCATATTTATTTTTAGATTGGAACTTTACCCATTCAATAAAGATTCAAAGTTTTGTGTTCTTTTAAACCATTTTATTTGCTTTATGTATGAGCAAAAACAAAGGGGAACATATATATTTTGGTACACAGCATACACTGGATTTAAAATCATACACATTGCGTGTAAAACATGATGAGTAAACTGCCTTTATTGAAAAAAAGAGTGGAGGGGTTACAGGGTTACAGAACAACAGGTGTATCAGAAAATAATCACACACTTTCTCTTAAGCCTCAGACTCAAACATCTTCTTCCTGCCATCCATACCAGCCTTGTCCTCAATGTTCTTACGCCAGTCACCAACTTGTTCTGCAGACTGGAAAAACAAACAAACAAACAAAAAAAGAATATTTTTAACACAATTCATTAAGTGTTTAAATGCATTAACAAGGGCCAAAATGCCAGAAACTGAATTTTCATTAGATGATATCACCACTAATGGTCATCACATGTTTTTTTTTAAACGTGCATTTAATACCCACCTCCTCTTTGACTTCCTTCTTGACTTGTTTAAGGTTGGCTCTCAGGTCCAGAGACACCTTGTGTTTGGAGCCGAGCAGAGCCTGAAGCATCTGGTCAGCAGACATGCGCACTTTCCTGAGCGCAGGCTTCTTAAACTTGCCCTTCAGGTCCTGAACTTTAATCCTCATGTCCTCAATCTGTAGGAAGAGGTCGTGTTGAAAAGCAAGGCTTACATTTTTTTATGGTTTTTCTTTTTTATATATACTTTTCAAATTATTATTATTTTTTTTTACTATTAGTCAATTATGTGCTCACCTCCTTGTTTGTCTTTGCAACCTTGGCCTCCAAGTCATATCTCTCCTCATCAATCTTGTCAATGTTCTGCTGGAGCTTCTTGCAAAGATCCTTAGGGAGAAAGAACAGGTTTAGAAGATAATATTGTTTCCTTCCAACCCCATGGCTACCAGAGATGGCCATCACTTCAACAACTCAGCTACATGCTGGATAAATCTTATATGACTGGATTAATCAACAAATGTAAATTTTATATATAAATAAATGTAAAATAAATCTTACTGTAACACAACATTGTTCAAGGTAATGATGTATAATATTGGTAATTACATACAAGTAAAGTACTTCTCTGTGATATTTACATGCTCTGTACCCTTCACTGTATTCCACAATAATTATTCTCATCAAAACAAGCTACATAAGCTCATGTACTTACTTTTTTTGTTATTAAGCCACATAACTATAGAGCAGTAATATATGCCAAGCATGGAACATGTTATCAGCATTTTGAGTTATACTGTGAGTTTGATATACTTGGACTTTGGGTTTTATATATTTCTTTTGTTGTGCTTGTATACAAGTTACTACCTGCAGCTCCTGTGTAGAGCTTTGAAGGTTCAGTGGTGGGCAGTTTTCATTTAAGTAAGACTCCTTATCCTCCACAAGCTGCTTGGCTTCAGCCTCCAGCAAACCAGCAGCAATGGAGAGCAGCAGGCTCTGAAGAACAGAGAGAAAAATGTGGATGAATAAAGCTTGAAGTTGTTTATTTTTTGTTTATGACCTTCAATTTAAGTGGGTATAAAGGCATATTTTCACATTTAAAAACAGAATTTAATTCATCACATTTTATGATTTACCTTCAAGTGATACCTGCGGCTGGATGTCAACTTTTTCCTGTTAAAGAAAGAATATGTAATGTTATTTCCATTAAACTTAACATCATGGCATCTAATACAGTACATAAGAAATGTGCATAATCATGACTCTGTGTGTGATGCACAACAGTGTAATAGTTTGTACACCCAAGTGGATTTCGAATGAGAAGGTAGAGGCTAATTCAAATGAATAAAATAAGCATGAAAAATTAAACAACATGGAAAAAAATACTTTCAACAAGTGAAAAACAAGTTAAATTAAAACAAAGAAAAAGTTTTTTCATTACCATGATCTCAATGTAAGTCTGAGTGAGTGTGTGTGTGTGTGTGTGTGTGTGTGTGTGTGTGTGTGTGTGTGTGTGTGTGTGTATGCTGCTATACATAAAAAGGTTGGAGGTCTTATAGGTTTATAAAGAAAAATCATTAAGATATACATCAGAATTTTTTTTAAACCCACACATACAAGGGTGTCCTAACATTTGGCTTCATTTAGTCAAACTGTCTCAGACAAAAAAATATATTGTAAAGTTAGCTACAGGACTTACTCTGACATCTTGACAGTTTGTTGTGCTCACACTCTGCAAACAGAAAAAACAAAGCAACACACATTATGTATTATACAAGCCACTGCTCTTCTTTAAATTATGTTCATAGAATTCAATAATTCCAACCATAAGCTTGCGCTTGTATTTGTAAACGCCTAAGGAATAAGGCAGCTAAATTTAGTCAAGAAGTGTCAGATAACATCTGTGACATGCAGCCTGTTCAAATGTAAAAGTCAACCTAATGTAAATAAGGGTTTTACTAAACATAGCATAATTAGCTTTCAAAAGAAATAAAATATATCTCAAAGATAATTATATATAGACATACAATAATTACCATGAAAAAAGTTGCTGGCATGAACTATAACTATATAAATTGATTTAAGTCTATAGCTCATTTCAGCAGCAAGGGTTAAAGGTTTATCACGAATAAACTAAAAATCAGAGTGGATGATCAGGGCAGAGACATTTGCTGTATTAGTACTATGTAGCCTATTATATTAACATTAAGCAACAAAAAAGCCCATAAAAGTCAATTTCATACAAATAACTTACATGTATCGTACATCACACTATTAATAATAAAGTGGTATTTATTTCCATGATTTATGAATGCAATTAACTAATTTGCAATAAGGATTAATGCTAAAAATTAATTGAGCTGGCTTGACATTTAAAGCTTTACAACATTCAAAGCTATAAGCAATAGTAAACACTTACCCTATGTGCAATATCTTTTTATTTATATAATTCATATACATACCTGTTTTACTCCGTTAACCAACATTTTCAGGAACAATTTAATGGTTGTGGTTTTATCCATATTAGCTAGATTTTGTTAGAATGATGCTCACCTATGTACCAGAGCACGGGCAGAACACACTTGGCAAAAGGACAGGAAAGACTGGCAAGCCCACAGAGAGAAGTAAAAGTTAAATAGGATATATATGGGCTCCACTGATGGCTCAGCAGATCCTAAGATCCCTCTTTATGGAAGTGGATTCCACCCCAGGCCAATAGGCCATGGAGTTCCTGAAATACTTCCAGCGCAAACTCGGCAGACCTCATAAATTTCCTTTCCTTGAGGAGGTCTAAGACTAATGCTGAGTGAAAGCTCAATAAACATGTACGGTACATATATATATTTTATATAAAAAGGGGAAATATTTGTCCAAAAACTAATAAAGTTTGATAACTAAATCATAATAATGTTAATTGTGCAAAACAAAATAATTTGTGTAAGGATCGAAATAAGCCCCAGGAATTAAGTTTCAAATTAATTGGCAGATTCCAAATATAAAAGTAAAAGAATTTAAAATTGCTTACCCAAGCATGTGTCTAAAGTTGTGGCTGCCATACAAATAGAATCCTCCTCTTAATTTGTTTTACAATTATTTAGATATTAAAGATATGAAAGATAATAGCGCAAACAATTTTAGTATGTAAATGATTGGATTAGTGATTTAAATAAATCAATAAATAAATCTGGAAACCTGGAAAAACCCAAAATAATGTATATAAATAAAAGAAGTGAGAGTAGATGTTACTATTCTTGTGACCTCCAGTAGTCATCAGAAAGCTAAAAATCTGATTGGGCTATACAATCTATGAAAATAAAATGAATACAAAAAACATGATAGGAATGGGTTTTCCATATCCATTCATTTAATGGTAGTTGCTCTGCAATTACATACATTTCCCCCTCAGATCCAAAATACTGCATGAAACAAATGTAAGTAACAAGCATTGGTACCAGAATAAACAATGTAACTATTGCAAAAAGGTGAGACACTGCATTGCCCTGGAGAGAGTGTTCAGAGCAAGTAAAGAAACAAATGTCTAGGAATTTAGGACTCGCCACCCTCAAACATCTTCTTTCTGCCATCCATGCCAGCCTTGTCTTCAATGTTCTTACGCCAGTCACCGACTTCTGTAGCCTGTAAAACCGACATATGTATGGGTGAGAAACTGATTAAGAAAATATACAGTAAAACCAGTTCAGGGGCACAGAAGAAAGTCATTAAATTATTGCCATCTAGATTTCCATGTACATATATTTTTTTAATTTATTTCACATTTTTATTTAGTATGATCAGTTTGACCCACCTCCTCCTTGACCTCCTTCTTGACTTGTTTAAGGTTGGCTCTCAGATCCAGAGACACCTTGTGTTTGGAGCCAAGCAGAGCCTGAAGCATCTGATCAGCAGACATGCGCACCTTCCTCAGAGCTGGCTTTTTGAACTTGCCGATCAGATCAATCACCTTAATCTTCAGATCCTCAATCTGCATACACACAACCAAATAATGATTTAAACCCCAGTACAAACAAGGTTTCCCAAATGCTAAAGAGCACTTAATCATTGCTATACCTCTTTGTCTCCTTTTTTTACTTTGGCCTCTAAGTCATATCTCTCCTCATCAACCTTGTCAATGGTCTGGTGCAGTTTCTTGCACAGATCCTAATAACAGAGTGAATTAGACAATTTCACACACACACACACACACACACACACACACACACACACACACACACACACACACACACACACACACACACACACACACAAAAGATATAACCATTCATCTCAAATAAGAATTGTTTTGCTTCCATCCTTTATAACAGCACACAGCCTGTTTAACAAACTGCCAGGCGGTACCGGAGTATTCATTCCACAACCAATAGGCTGCAGAACAGTTTTTACCCTTGACTGGGACTGCATAAAACAAATTCTAATATGACAAATTGATACTAGCAATAGTAACATTATATTAAACTTCAAGCTTCACTTAAACCTCAAAGGCACTTAAAACTCAAGCTTCCATATAATATAAAATACTTTAAATTCTTTAGGCAACTTTTAGATATTGCACACTACCAGTAAATCTGCTATCATTCAAAATCATGATTTTTTTTTTTAGCAGCCATCAATCAGTATGTGACAACTTTGTTCAGAATCTGGTATAGTATCTGGTATATCAATTCTTGAATGTAATCACAGTGAAGGATTAAAGTTCTAGGCTAATCAATGTGTTAACCTTTTTGCACAAAATAAGAATTCATTTTAACACCCTATTTGCAAGTTTATATATATATATATATATATATATATATATATATATATATATATATATATATATATATATATATATATATATATTAGTTAGTTAGTTCATTTTAATAGTTGCTTTTTAAATAAATGCATCAACTGTCTATATTATCAACCCCTGTCTTGATTGTACATTTTCTAGCTATGACAAAGGTTGAACTAAAAATAAGTCATTTTTCATAATATGGCTCTATGCTTTTGTTGATTCATTGCAAGCAAAGCAACAGCAAAGCTGAATATTGTGTTACAGGAATAAGGAAACTGCCTTTAGGTACCACAATATGACACCTGTCAGAAGTTGAAGTGTATTTCCTGTTGGATGAGTATAAGAGACAGAATGTGACGTACCTGCAGATCCTGCAGTGAGTGTGGCAAGGAGAGATCAGGGCAATTCTGGGCCATGTAAGCAGCCTTGTCAGCCACACTCTGAGTGGCCTCCTTCTCTAGCAAGCCCTTGGCTATTGAAAGCATCAAGCTCTAAAAAGAATTGCAGTTTGATAATATGTTAATTGCACTTAATCTTTTGTAAATCATTAGTGTTTTTAAATCAGGGAATAGCACAAAGGTTAGATGTGTTTTTTTTTTTACTTTGAGCTGATGCCTCCTGCTCGATGTCATCTTTTTTCTATATGAGAAAAATATTGAAAACAGCATGTTCAAATTAACAATTAATACATATGCAGATAAAAGAGGGATACTAAGAGTTCTAAATCCAGCATAAGTATAAATAATTATAAAAACAGATTAAGAGACAAACAGAATTTTCTTTTTAAGATATAATACATACTCAGACATCTTGGTGGCTGTTTTTTATTTTCCTCTAGAAACATACAGAAAACAACAGCATTTTAATAATTTTGTATTTATTTACAGTGTCAAATGCATTTAAATGTATTTGCCTGGATCTTATTGTGGAATTTCCTCCATTGGATATTATAGCTATTCATATATTTGTTTTAATTGCTATAAATATTATGGCCTGTCCAAGAAAACCAGCAGATGTTTTACAACACAAGTATCATCTGAAATACATGTGCTTAAATATTTAAGATAGTCTTGATGAGTCTTAGTTACAACCACGAGTATGCTGAGACTCATTGGAAGCTCATCAAATCTGTTTCAACCTTTGATATCTAATGCCCAACCGGAGCTTCTGGAAAACTCTCTACTGAAGACTGTAAGAGAAGCACTTGAACTCTCTAACCCCCTCTACAAACATCAGTACACTGATATTAATCAAGGGAGAGGTTATCATATTCCAACTTTTTCTAGACCTTTAATTTTGGCAGGCATCTGCATGCTATACGCAGAGCCACAGCTATAAATCTGCTAAACCATCTGAGTCAGGGCTAAAGACTTAGGTATGCAGTTTCAAGTGCTTCTTGAAGTCACAGTGATCTATAATCACAGTGATCTATAATCTGAGTAAAAAGTACAGTGTTGAAATATGTTTCTGTAAAAGCCCCTGCATTCCAACTAATTTGGTCTTTGTTGTTAAAAGGCATTTCTGTCAGGTACACAATTTCAAGTCTGCACAAATATGACGCAAAGCCAATTTTGTATATAATTATGATCCGGCAACTTGAAAGAAATTTTGCAATATTGTGAAATAGTAAAATAAGCAAAAGCACAATACATTAATACCAACTTCTCGGCAAATCAGTCATACAATTTTTCATACCATACACTGCCAAACAATTATGGTAACTCGAAGCAAAAGTTAAGCTTGATTTATCCTGTGGCCAAAGGTCCAAATACTTACAAATTGAGTTATTTGTACATTTACATAGAAACAAACCTCAACCTCAATAAAACATCGGTATGTCTCATATCACAGTATCATGAATTACTCAACAACCCATCAGCAAGAGCAGAAGCCAACATAGAATGATTATAGCTAAGGAGGATTATAAAGCACAATCAGAGGACAGTGTGTGGGATGCACCTTACTCTCACCTATATGAAAGTTGTGGCAGTGGTACTGGCTTGATGGAGGAATAGTTCACGGACGTGAGCCACTGGCACCCCAGTTACAGGTTGCTAACAGTATATATGGCTGGCATGGACCCCTAAAACAAAAACCTCCCACCCTTTTTATGGTATTGAGAGCAAAGCCATTAGTGTGCCAATGGCCAGAAATACACACTGCATCCAATCTCAACTAATCATTTGGCTTAAAAATAACTAGGTGAGAGAAGATCATATCATAGTTTCAGTAATATAAAATATGGAATGACAATAATTAAAAGTACTTTGTAAACGTAATTGTATTCCATTGACTATCGTATGAGAGACCATATAAACCAATTATTTCTATAAAAAATGTAATTGTTTTGAAAATATTAAATATTTCCATTACTAACAGCAAGGGTTAGCCCTGGTTTTCAATTTACCTACTATGAAATTCTGCATTAACAATATTTCACAGTATACTGCAATTGTACTGTAATTATTCAATAAGAATTTTATTTAAGTGCCCCAAAGCGATTGTTTGTCTCTTTAAAACCCTGCTGTGCAGAAACTGCATTCCACCACTGTCCTCAACAGCCTCAGTCAGGAATTTGTTCATATGGTGACAGAAAGTCAGAATCCGAGAATCTGCCTTCATAAAGCAATGCTAATGCATATAGTCATGATACTAGTCCATGCTGTTGGGACATAAAATCTAAGAAAGAAATCTTTTGCAATAGCTCCAAAAATTATTTTAAAGTCTGAACTGAGCATATAAGAAATATATCAAAAGATCAAAAGATATATAAATACATATTGAAACAGTATTTATATATATATATATATATATATATATATATATATATATATATATATATATATATATATATATATATATATATATATAAATATTGAAACAATATTTAGCAGTGGCCAATATACCCCACAAATAAAATGTCAAATATAGATTTCTTAAGAGTTTTTCCCCCCCAGTTGCTTCACTGAGGCACTTGGATGCATATAGAACTGTAAAACAGAATACAGTTTCCCTCTGAAAGGGTATCACATAGAACTCTTAGAAAGCTAATATAACATCTGCCTGCAGGATCCTTTAATGAGACATTGTTTAGTGTTCACTTCCCTTCAGCTGACTCAGCATTAAAATGGATCTACAAACAGCTTTTTACACCACTGGACAAAGGTAAAAGAAGCAATTTTCTTTAACATTAGGATAACCAGGTTAATGATTATTGTGTTAATGGGATTGTGGTCTTTTCCTAAACCTAAAAAAGGCAGTTTTTAGGTTAAATGCTGCCCCCATAGAGGGTAATTTCCAACTAGTGCATTATATAGCCATAAAACAGAACTATGCTAAAATCTGAGTAGAGGTAGGAGGAGCTGTGTCTCACTATACCCATGCTGGTAAGTCCTGGGCAGTGATTGGTTAGCAGTTTATAGCCACAAGGAGTTTGCTTGCGAATATTACCTATTAACAAATGCCAAAGCAGGAGGCGGTGCCTTTCATAGTGAATAAATAGCTAGTGCCTGTGTCACATTGTGAGCATTCAGTCAAAAAGAAGTGGGCTGTAGTATTGAGGATTTCACAGAGCCACCAGGCTTATTTCTGGATCCCACCTTTTCATGAAGATTTGTGCTACTGGACTTCTAATAGTTATATTATGGCCTTTGTTTTGTTGGTTATCCTTAAAAGAAAATGTTTTATTCATCTATTGATTGTGTTCTTGAAGGATGCTCTGTTATTTGAAATGTTGTTAGCAAGAATGGGATAAACTATGTTTCTGCTTCGAAAATGTTGGGACATAGTGTCTTAAGAAATCTATATTTGACATTTTATTTGTGGGGTATATGGGCCACTGCTAATAGTGTATAAAATACAGCGCAAATGAGAAGTGCAGAACATTTTTGGAGTTAATGTATTAACCAGCATTTTCTGAAATTATTTTTCACTGTTATACAAAATACTGGTCCCTGATTTATATAAATGTATTTTCATTATATTGGATCTCAAATTTAATGGGTTTCAATGGATTAACTGTGAAAATAAAAATGTCATGTGTGCACAGATTTTTGATTTAATTTCCTTTTATTTAGCCTTTTTTAAATAATTTTATTCTTGTTAATTGTATTCCTGATATATTCAGTATTATAATGGTGACAGTTGTTTTACATTCAAAAACGTAAAAATAAATACACAAGTAAACATGTAAACATTCTTGAGGTGATTTCACCACAGACACTTTTAGCAAGGGTTTTATTTGAAACCAAATCAATTTAAAGCCACTGTTAAATCATGGAAGATTAAATGATAAACTAACTTGGTGAATCCTCTAATCATTTATTGAAGCAGAAAATAAACAGTGGAACATTCACATGCTACTCCATTTTAATTTTGTTTGTCAAGTGGCCAAATGAGTCATGTTTTCACTGTGGCCAATTCTACTGAACAATTACTGTAGATCTTGTGAGTCTGTGCTGTGTTCAGTACCAGCAAATGCACAGTTAATTGTCTGCATTTTATTAAAAAAAAAAAAATCTAAATTGACCATGAATAGCTTATCACTACTGCAAAATAGGCATAAGAATAATAAGTCAGAGGCAACACCATTTATTGTACACAGCTCTATAAATTGGCAAGAATAAAGAGATTTAGAGAGTCATACCTGCAGTTTAAGACCAGCAGATGTCAGTGTTTCTCTGCGTAGCTTCTCTGTCCAGACGTCTTCCTGTCGTTACTGTTGTCTTCATCAGCGTTTCTGCAGTACTATTAAAAATAAGTCACAAGTATCCATTACCATCAGTTAAGTGTCCCCGCGAAATGCAGCCGTGGTTAGATTTTGAAGGTTTAAATGAGCTTGCCAACAAGAAGATGAATTTGCCTTGGCATATGATTTGTGTATGAAAGCTCAACATGTCAACAGAGACATTAACAGATACATTTGGCACACCAGGTAAAGATGAAAAAAGAGTAAGGGACGGATTTGATGCCAACTTACCTGACAACTTGTTGAAAGGCTTGTTAGGTCTTGATTAACTGACATATCTGCTCGAGGCTCCCTTTAATTGTGTGTAAATAAATGAACGTTTTTTCATTTCAAAGATCCAAATGACTAAATTTACTGTTTTTCATGTTTATCATGCATACACAAAATATTTGTTGAGAGCTTTTCAACTGCCTAGAGAAGTGCCATCTATTTATTATATAAATTTTTGTTTTCCCTATTCTGATCCATCCGATTTAACTCATTAGCTTATTATCTAGCAGTTAGAGCAGATGAAACCCAAAAAAATGGCTAGTTTTTGGAATCTCAGAAGACTTGAACTATGCTTACTGTGTTGTAGTTGTTTTCCCCCACAAAATATCAACTCACTAAAACCAACTTCACAGATTCAGACAAACTACAGGAATCATTAAAACATTTCTGAAATTTATTTATAACTTGAAGCATGTTTGTACAATACTTACTATTCAGCAGGCAGGAATATATTTGAAATGTATTATCTTTAGGTCAGATACAAAAGAATTATGGCCTATAATGTGGCAATAGCAAAGAAAAGTACTCTGCCTGCTTTTCTAGATAAAAACAACCAGCTGCATTGTGCTATGAGGTAATTAGGAGGTCTCAAACATCTTCTTCCTGCCATCCATACCGGCCTTGTCTTCAATGTTCTTACGCCAGTCACCAACTTGTTCTACTGACTGTATATTCAAAAAATACAACATAAAACATTGACTCATTAATCCTGTTTTAGTGTCGTAAGAAAAAGTTATGTCATATCCAAGCAATGATATCATCAAAATTGGTCATCACGTGGTGCTTTGAAGCTTGGTTTTATTACCCACCTCCTCTTTGACCTCTTTCTTTACTTGTTTCAGGTTAGCTCTCAGATCCAGGTTCACCTTGTGTTTGGAGCCAAGCAGAGCCTGAAGCATAGAGTCTGCAGACATGCGCACCTTCTTCAAAGCGGGTTTCTTGAACTTGCCTTGCAGATCTTGAACTTTAATTTTCAGGTCATCAATCTGTTCCACACAAACAGATCATACAGTTTTTGATCCACAGCTGAGGGATAAATACTATACTAATATTTTTTCGGTAGCAGAACATCCATACCTCTTTGTTACTCTTGCTCACTTTGCTTTCCAGGTCATATCTATCCTCATCTATCTTGTCAATCTTTGCATGGAGCTTCTTGCACAGCTCCTGTAATCCATTGTTTGAAAGTAACATGCAAATCAAAAGTGTGCCTTTTAATTATACGTGTGCTTGGTGTAGTGTTCTGAGTCATAAGGTAAAAATGGTAAATGTATACAAATAAATATAACTAATATAAAAAAATGCTTATGCAATCCACCTGAAGGTCTGCCATAGATCCTGAGAGGTCCAAAGGTGGACAAGTCTCTTCCATATAAGCAATTCTTGAGGCCTCTGCTGCAACTGACTCAGCTTCTATAAGACCTTTAGCAATGGAAAGCATCAAGCTCTGTGGAGCACATGTGAAACATGACATTTCAGTTAGATAAACCCATGAGCATTGAAAGAGAGTAATAAAAAGATGCAATAGTGATACTGTCAGTAACAGCAATAGAAAAGCTGTTCAACCTTCAGCTGATGCCTCCGACTCGAGGACATCTTTTTGCTTTTCAGGTAAAAAAAAAAAAAAAAGTGAAAAAGTTATTAGAAACGTGTTTAATATAAAATGCATTCAAGAAAATGTCACTGAAGTAAAATATAGCAAAACAATGAGGACATTATGTTGTGACTAAAACAACAAATTAATCTGTATCAGTTTCAGTTGATTGAGACTTACTCAGACATCTTGCCTTCTTGTATCCTTCAGATCCTGTGAAAATATTTGCATTTGTTAGAACTCAAGTACACACCGTTTAACTCTCTGTTTTAAAGTCTAAATGTGATCAATTTAGATTGACTAAAAAAAACTTTTCTGAGCAATGTGAGTTAACAAAAAAATTAATTAGTAAATATTACCAAAATAAAAAAATTATATATATATATATATATAAAATACCTTATACTCTTATACAGTCCCATGGCACTATTCATTATATAAGATTTTTAAAAGCATTTGCCCACACAGTCATCTAGATGCTAATATCAACCATGATTAGAACTCAGACTATGCCTGGGGCTGCTGGAGTAGATGGTGTTGATTTTCTGTGGAAGCTATTACATGACATACTATAAGATCAGTGTCCTCCAGTACAGACAAAATGAAATCCTTTCTAAATTAAGTTAGGCTAGTAAGTGTTAGAGGCCAGCTGTTCACCTCTTATCGCTATTATGGTGATATACTTTTCTTCGTAGTGCATTTCTAACTTTACACCATGGCATTTGCTATATGCACTGACATTTGAGATTCATCAGTCTTATTTAAATTGCCAATATTGACAAACATGATGAAATCTTAATCTTAAATATGGCATGAATTATTTATATTAATAAATTAATTGAATTTACAATATTAGGAAAAACATCTGTGTAAAATGCTTTGTAAATTAACAGTGCTAGATAGATGCAAAAACACATCAGCCTGCTAAAAATATAATCTGAATTTCATCATGGAATAAATATGATACATAGATAGGACATATATTTTACATGTATTATTTTACAGGTTGACAGGTGCACACTGATAACTGCACAGCACGTGCACTTTTTTCAAGAACATTTGCAAATGACCTCTTTGCACATGTATATGGTTTCAGTGTTAATTTCATAAATCATCTCACACAACAGATAAATCTGAAACTTGTTAAGGTAAAGTTTAAATGTATTATTATTGTTTAGTAACTTATAATTATTAGTATACACACATTGATTTGGATTTACACCAAACTGCTCACATAAATTTGAACATATGGATATTAATAAGAATTCATCTATAGAAATACATAAAAAAATATATATATTAAATTGAAAAAGATTTCCAATAGTCCAAAAACACTATTTTCCGGCTCATTCACAAAGAGCTGAAATATCAGTGTGTAATTTACAAGAAAAATCTTGTAAATTCATTCAAATGTCAGCAATAATAAAGCATCAAAGTCTTTATTATTGCAATGGCCACTGTATAGTTACCACATCACCAATTATTGGTCAAATGTCTGGGCTGCAATATGCAAAAAAAATTGCCATAAAATACAATTTGTTTCTTCTGCTATTGATCAAATTAAAATCTGCCATTGCTTTCTGAAAGGTCCTGGGAGATTGTGTTTGTCATAAGGTTCCAAGGAATAAAAAAAAAAAAGAGTACTGTCCAAATCCATAAAATCCATCTGCTGCTAAAGAGAAGACAAGCTGGACTCAGGAGAGACAGTTGAGAGGATCTCACCTAAGAGAAGAAGGCAGCAAGTAATGATCCGGAGAGACTGCCACGGGCTACTCAAACACCATGGGGGTTTTAATGACATTGTATGATGGCTCAGCAAAACACTGCATCTCTCTTTATGGAATTGGAGTGCGGCTCAGACCAACAGATCAGCATGCATCTGTAACTCGAGCCTCAACCCCTCCCTTCAAACCACAATATAAATAACTCACCGTTTAAGAAGTTTTTCTTATTTTATGACTTATATATCTTGTTAATGTCTGTGGTGAGCTGATATATATGTTCTCAATGAATATACAAATGATTCAGACATACAAAAGTTTTCTTGATTTGCAAATAATAGTAATGATGGAACCCACTGAAAGAATCATTAGTTGTTCTCATATTAATGAGTTAGTTTCAATTTGCTTGCATATATACGCAAGTTATTAACTTTAAAAGAAACCATTAGCTTTGTGTCGGTCTGGCATAAGTGATATGTTCTTCTGGAAAACAGAGCTCAATTAGAAAGATGGACAGCACACTCTAGTGTATGTTAGTATATAAATGCATTTTGGCTCATGTACATCTTACCTCTAATGCAAAGCAATCTGGTCTGTATCTGTATATGACAAAAATACTTTATCAAATATTTATTAAACAACTCATTAAAAAATATATGTAACTGGCATGCATTGCCAGAAATTTCTTACCTTTCTTCCTAAAGAAACCCTTGACAAGTAAACAGAAAGGTTTTATGTATTCATAAAAAAAAAAAAAATAATAATAATAATAATAATAATAATGGCTTTTTTTCATCAACGTGATGCATTTATTTGGTAAACATCATCTCTGTGCACATTTACAAAGGCACAATGCTGGTTATAGAATTAGAACAGTTTCTTGATTTAAAAAAAAAAAAAAAAAAGAATTTAATAGTTGACTTGTGAATAGTGTAAATATATAGAGTCAGCATTACAACTGGCAAACTGTGAACTTTTATCCTAAGTACTTTTATACTTTTTCACTAAGACATGTCTGGTCTATGCATTCAAGCTTCAGTTTCGAACATCTTTTTCCTTCCACCCATGCCAGCCTTGTCTTCAATACTCTTACGCCAGTCACCAACATCACGCAGTTCCTTATCCTGTAAAAGAAAGGAAAAATATGCATAGCTGATTATATTTTTTATAACCAATGGGGTAACAAAGAAAAAATTTAAGCTAGCCAAGCATTAACAATAATTAGTCTTAGTACTTAGATCGATCTATCGATCGATCGATCGATCGATCGATCGATCGATCGATCGATCTATCGATCTATCGATCTATCTATCTATCTATACCCCAGATTTCAAATTCCATCTTTGAAACAGCAAAAACTAATGCTCTGTTGAAAATGAAAGCCACACCTCCTCCTTGACTTCCTTCTTCACTTGTTTCAGGTTGGCCCTCAGGTCCAAGTTGACCTTGTGTTTGGAGCCAAGCAAAGCCTGAAGCATAGCATCAGCTGACATACGCACTTTCTTCAGAGGAGGTTTTTTGAACTTGCCTTTGAGGTCTACAATTTTTATGTTTAAATCTTTAACCTGATAAAAAACAACCACATAAAAATCAATCAGTGACCATGTGAAAGTTTGTGCCAATGGCGCATAAGGAAAATGTAAAAATCCTTAAAAACAAGGTATGAAAACTTACTTCATCCACAACCATTTTGGCTTTGTGCTCCAGATTGTATCGTTCTTCATCAATAACAATGATCTTTTCATGTAAATCTTTGCATAGTGCCTGGGAGTATACACAGGTCCATTTAAAGTAACATAACATTTAAAGTACATTATTAGTACATTTTTTTTGCATGGAATTTACGCTTGAGCATAGAATAGAATGCAAAACAAAAAACAAGCACACTTCTTCAAAAAACATAAACTGTTAAATAAAAGGGGAATATTTGCACCTTTTTATTCAACTTAAGTTGTGAATTATGTTAGTTATCAACTACAAACATTACTTAAGGTGAAAAAAGAAGGGGTTATGTAAGTGTAAAATGATTGTTTATGATTTATAGTGTAATCCAGCCAGTGGTCTTAGTCTCCCTACAGCAAATGTGAACAACTTTATTTAAATAAAAACTGTGTTCAATAATGTCACTTAAATGTAACTTTGACATGACCTTCATAGAAGAGTACTTATAATAGTACTATTATAAGTGTCTCTATAACTACATCAACTACAGTAAGTATTTCAGACTTAGTTTCTAAATTTACCCTGAGTTTTACCTGTAACTCCTCTCTGCTGTGGGGTAAACAAAGAGGAGGGCAGTGCTCTTCCATATACTTCTTCCTCTCTTGCACTTTCAATTCAGCTTCAGCTTCTAACAAGTCTCTTGCAACCTGAAGCATTAAGCTCTGGAGACAGAATCAGACAATATCAAACAATATAAATCTGCTTAATTTGCCTATATATATATATATATATATATATATATATATATATATATATATATATATATATATATATATGTAAATCACTGGTAGCAGAATTATTATAATCGTATGTACCTTCAGGCTGTGTTTCCGATTCATGGATGTCCTTTTGTTTCTACCAGAGGAAAAATATAGATTTTTTTTTTCCCCACTTGCTTCCGTAGTTAGTTACTATATTGCTATCAATACTATGTTTAATTTTTCCAGTCATTTAATCATATATTTTACATGCATATACATATTTCTCATTAGATCAGCTTCCTTTTAATGCTAAGTTCTTTAGCTCTACTTCTTAGCAAAGTGAGTGACTCAAAATATTACTCACTCAGTCATGTTGGCTGCTTGTCTTTGTTCCCTGATGACAGTAATACAAATGATTATCACATACAATGTATGCTTTGGTGTATTCTGGGCAGGACAATGATGTGTTAGACATTTCAGTATAATTAATGTTCTGCATAATTTATTAAAAAAATGTCAACTGTCAAGTAATTATTTCAGCTTTTGCTTGGCAATAACATGCAATTTATTTTTCAATCTGATGTTGGTTCATGACCTTTAAAAATACATTTCGGAAAACTTGACCTCTGTGAAAAACTGAAATGGAACTTGGAAAAACACTGTACAAAGCAAAGGGTATGGTCAGGTTCATGGTCAAGGTTATCCAAGTCAGTTATGTGTACCAATAGTTATGTCTTTAAAGTGTCACATGCACATGAATAGAACAGTGATGCTAAATCTGAGATGTAAGTATGCTATGTGGCCTTGAATCTTTCCTTGAGTGATATTTTCTTAGTAAGGTCTCTGCAATGTGACACCACAACTGTTAGACGTGCCCAAGAGACAGACCAGGGCTTATGGAACATCTTTGAGATGGTCAAGACATTAGACTAGAGCTCAGAAATAACTTTGTCCTTTATTCCTTCACAACTGACTCCATTCTTAGCCTTTATTTATCTGCCATGGAGCAGCCAAGTTGACTGTCTGTCTAACTGATGACTGAGTTAACTGCTTTGGTCTGTTCAGATAGTCATCATGCTCTTAATTACATGCTTAAGGAAAAATGCAAAGACAGTTGTTAGAGAATGTAAAAACAGTCACTTCTTGTAAAAGTGGGACAATTCTTAGAAGCTAGGAAAAAAACTGAAAACTAGATAAATTTATCTTTTGGTGGAAGTGGTCTATAGATGGTGGGACAGATTACATTTATATATTTTTTTAATTAGGCAAAACTACAAGTTTTGGAGCAGATACTAATGTGAACAGCCATTTCACATGGCAAAATTTGGTGTTGACAAGAAGTAAAACTTTGCAGTATCATTTTCATTATTTATTGCTCTAGGTGGTGTAGACTTTCAAAGTGCCACATCATCACTCTGTATATTAAGCATCCTGGCTCTCTCTTACCACTCTTCACTAAAACACACAAAATATGTTCACCTAGTTCAACAGATCACCTTTTTATATTACTAGTATTTCATATATATAAATAGATTAATCATCAACCAGACTATGCTTAAAATCTCTGCTTAAACAGCCAAAATGATATGAATGTATAATTCAACATTAATTATACTTTCAAATGTATTTTTTCAGTAAAGGTGTACAAGTATACTACCACCAAGATGTAAAGATGCACACAAGATGGAACATAGGAAACACAGCAAAATAAATCAAAGAGAATCCTTTACCTTGCAGACAGAAGAGAACACAGAGACTCGTAAAGTGCTGATGAGCTACTGTCAGGCAGAGACAGAGGCAGCTGAAGAGCAAAGAAGTTATATATTGCATTCTCTGATTGCTCTGTAAATCCTACCTTTCTCTTTATGGAAATGGATTATCAACCAAACCAATGAGCTGACAAGGTCATGAAATACAGTACTATGACTTCTTCCCCTGCTTCTTCAATATAAATAACATGTCCCTCAAGATTATTATTGAGGTATTATCTTTTTCAGCTACTTTTTCAGGGACTAAGACCCTAAAATGGGTAGGGGTTTATAGGTTTTACAATAAATCATACTATTAGTAAATTCTATCATTAAAAGGGGTATAAGGATACATACAATTTACAAAGCATCCATTAATCTTAAAAAAAACATGAAACAGTGGTTGGGAAAATGCTTTGAGGTTTAACATATAGAGTGAAATTACATATGTGCTGCTCTACTCTCATTGGTTCCTGACTTTTCGGGCATCCTGTAGATAGAGATCTACAGATAGATAGAGATCTACAGATAGATAGAGATTTACAGATAGATAGAGATCTACAGATAGATAGAGATCTACAGATAGATAGAGATCTACAGATAGATAGAGATCTACAGATAGATAGAGATCAGCTTGCCTTACCATAAACAGAAGGATGTCCTGAAGTTATCCATCATTTGAGCCACACATAATCTTGCAAGACATGAGAAAAAGATTAGTTGCAGCGTTATAACCAGACAACACCAAAAAACAAAAAAAACAAAGAGCATTATCTTTGTCAGATAAATTATGCAGCTTATCTTTACCCACAAATTATTGCACACATTAAATAATATGCAAAAAAATATATATATATAACTAAATACCTATTGTGATGATTTAGGTTTTAAAGACACATTTTATTAATTGGTTATAGTGTAAATATTATCAGAAGACATCAACATCTGAAGGGAGATTGGAAATGGCAATAAGAAATTATGCTTAAAACTGTGGATTTTAAAGCTTAATAAATAGTTAATTTGAATAAATATTGACATGATAAGCAATAATGCAGATTCTGTTAACCTATTATCGTTCTTGCATTGTAATGTACGACAATGTTTGTAATGTACGGCATACATTTTACATAAATTAAGACAAAAAGGCAAATGTTGTTTAAACTGTTTATTCATGCATTGGAAACTGATTTACAATACAGTGCTTTGTATGACATTTCTTATAAGACAAAACGCAATCAAATTCTGAAAATGATATTCTTAAACAGAATATATCATTTACTTCATTTCATTTGTTTTGCTTTCCGAATTTTCAACAATATCAATGATTTTGTCCATATGATAAACCTGACATTTCCATTCCTCTAGCAGCAGCACACAAGAGTAAATCCGTAAAAGCAGTGAAGACTAAACAACATATGAGTATTTAAGACTCGGACTCAAACATCTTCTTTCTGCCATCCATGCCAGCCTTGTCTTCAACGTTCTTACGCCAGTCACCAACATCGCGCAGTTCTTTATCCTGTTACACAGAAAGCAAAGATAGTATACATAGGAATTCTACATGTAACAAGATTCATAGCCCTTTTTGTGAATGAAAATGATTGAGTCAAAAATCAAAGTGTAGTTTAAGAAAAATACAAATATAAAAATCAAGCACCCACCTCCTCCTTGACCTCCTTCTTGACTTGTTTAAGGTTGGCTCTCAGGTCCAGAGACACCTTGTGTTTGGAGCCAAGCAGAGCCTGAAGCATCTGGTCAGCAGACATGCGCACCTTCCTCAGAGCTGGCTTTTTGAACTTGCCCTTCAGGTCCTGAACTTTAATCTTCATGTCCTCAATCTAGAGTGGTGGCAGAAGAATAGTCGTCTAAACATTCTTGAAATTGAATGTTGTTTGTTGATGCACTGAGGTCTCGTGTAATGTCTAAACTGTACCTCCTTACTACATTTGTCAACTTTGCTCGCCATATCATATCTCTCCTCATCAATCACATCAATCTTATGGTGAAGTTCTTTGCACAGGTCCTATAAATAATGCAGAAGCAAAACAATGTGAGTTCAGATTCAGAATCAGGTTTATTGGCAAAGTGTGTTGACACACACAAGGAATTTGGTTCCAGCAGTTAGTGAATGTTTATAGATACTATTGCAAATATAACTTTTCTTTAAATATGTGACATAAATCCTTAATTTCTGGCATCTGTCTAAATCCTTGCTAGGTGTATTTTTATGTCAGTACCTGTAGTGCTTGAATGCTGTTTGGCAGAGATAAAGGAGGGCACGTCTCTACCATGTACCTTTTCCTCTCCTCTTCTCTTTCCTTTGCTTCAGCCTCTAGTAAACCTTTGGCAATTGAGAGCATCAAGCTCTAAAGCACAGAAGCACTTTTTTGTAAGAAATTTCTTTTGATTGCAATAAATAAGCAAATAAATTCAGGAATTAATAAAATACAGGAAAGACATTCAGTTCAGTTAAAACATACCTTCAGGGTATGCTTGCGACTCGATGACATTTTTTTCCTTAAGAGTTAGGATGGAAATGGTGAAATTGTTATAAAAAACAGTTAAAGTATTATTTATACAGAGACACCAAACATAACTTAAAATCATTGTGGTGTCCTTTGCATTTTCGGAGCTTACTGAACTTGCAATGTTATTTCACACATTATGGCTTACTATGAATAGAAACTCAAATTAAACTGCCACATGTTTACTTTCACACGTAGCTTTCCTATATGAATCTTTAAACCTGAAGTTTAAACATAGAACAAGATTATGACAAAGATTTCAAGGTACTTACTCCGACATATTGGCTGGATTTTGGTTTTACAGCCTATAGCACAAAGGGAAGTCCATTTAGATTCAAAATACTAACATCATTCAACAAAATGTGTGTAACATAATTTAAATAAAATAAGAACTATAAACCATTACATGTTGCTGTACACTTCAGGGTGTATTTTGAATCTCTGATTTACAACTTTTGTAATGTAGATGACTTTTAAGGTACAATGCATTCACTTTCTAAGGTTAAAGATAAATGCTAAAGGAATTAAAAACTACATATCCCTTTGGGGTCTCGCCACAGGAACAAATAATCATCTAGTTTAGCATTTTTAATAAAAATAGCAAACAGTTGAGTAACTCTGAGATGACAGGATAAAATCCTTTACAACATATAAAGGAACAGTTGTAATAGAGAAAACAAAAATTATTTTTGCCATAAAAAAAATTATAAAATGTTTCACTGATAACCAACTGAACTGCAATATTATACTCATACCATTGCAGTCATTTGAGACCTTAACAGTGACTTGTCATCTGTTATGATTTAAAAATTCCAGGACGTATGCTAGTGTGTACTACATGCACAAAACGTATACTGTTTGCTGTTGTGTGTAATGGTGCCTTTGCTTTATAAGTCATATGATATTTCAGGTAAATTCTGTGGAGGGAAAAGCTTGAATGTCAGTGCACTATATAAAGTAATTAACGACATGATTTTCATCTCTGTGAACCATTCCATAGTATAATAAAATAATAATAACCAATGACATAAGCACTGCACATCTTAACATACCTATTTTTAAATATCTAAAGAACATATTTGAATTTGGTTTTCTCAGAGCCAATTTTAAACCCAATCTAATCACACTTTGTTGGAAATCTTATTTTGGCATACAGTGTGGAAATCAATGTAAGATGCTATATTTGGGTGAGTGAGAGGTTCTTTAGCTCACTGGCTTGAGAGGCTTGTTTTTTTGGACGATTGTCAAAAACCTGATACCACTTCAGAGTCCACCTGGACCTCTAGAAATGTACTGAGATGGCCAAGATGAGTTAGACATTAGCGCCTGCGATTAATAAAGTGTCTGAGGATTCATATGATAAGGCTCTGTAAGCTTATTCAGCATAGCACAAATTGAGAACAAATAAGCATTTGCATTTCATGCAGCTTATCAAGAAATTATCTATTCAAGATCAGGAATGTCATCCTAGTGTTAAAGAATAAAAACAAATGCAAAACAAATAACATGGGGTAAAATTCAGAAACTAATAGATAAAACAACAAAAGACAAAGTGTACCATTTTCTTCTGTCACTAGTTCTAATGCATCGTCACTCTTACAAAGCCAGGCACCACAATTCAAACGACTGAAGTATTTGCTAGAGTTAAAAACCCAACAATGTGAGTTACAAATCCATGAAATTCCTTTTTCACTCGCATCTTGCATATACCTCTGCTATGACCTATGGCACTGGGATCCTAGCAGTGTCCATCACATTCCATGCGCATAAGAAATGCCATCAGTCTCATATTGACATTGGAGATTTTGGAAACACAGCAAGATAAACACAGTCATATCACTTTCTGAAGATCAGAACCTTGAGGAATTTTGTTTCAATACCTCAAACTCAACACATCATTTATCAACCACCAGATGTTTAGATTTACATGAGCTAATCACCTAACTAAATTTTTAGTTTTTTAAAACCTTCTACCCAAATAAAAAAACAATTATCATCCAAGAGGCCCATATACAGCTTTTAAAATGTATATAGTATTATTATATTTTTGGAAATATATATAAATATAGTGTTTTCCTCCCACTACAATCTTATGCTTACACTGTTAAAGGCCTGTTTACTGCAAAACCAACAAATACCCTCCACATTAGACACAAACATCCTAACAGCCAAGGTGCTAATCCAAAAGCTCGAATGCAGCACAAATGCTCAAAGAACAGCTGCAGCGTAGCACACAGCGACTGAGAGAAAGAGAGAACGTAGGCGCTCACCTATGAGCGGAAGAAGGTGAAGAGGAGCTCACAGCCGAGAGAGTTGTGGGGACGACTGTGACTGCTGCAGGAAGTTGGCATTATCTGAAGGTTTATATTGCATTCCCTGATGGTGAAGGAAATCCCACCTTTCTCTTTATGGAAGTAATTTCACACAGAGGCCAATAGGCTAGCAAGCACCTGAAACTTTAGATGGAAACCTCCAACTCCTCCCTTCACCACCATCAATATAAATAACCCTTCTTTCAAGATAGTGATCCGTATTTTTAATTATTCCTTCAAACTACACCCACATTGTGGAGAGGGTGGGGGGCAACAGGCTTTGCCAGCTGGAGCTGGTAGAAGTTTCTTCATGAAAGACTTTCAGAACAGATGGTCATAATGGAAGAGGTGTGCTACATTTGGGGCACCACAGGAGTAAGCATGGGCATGGGCATGGTTCATTCAGCAATAGGTGACATTGGAAAATGTGATGGAATGGAATGTAAAATCCCAGCAGCATAAATTAAAGGAAAAAAAAAAAAAACCACAAATTTACCAAACATGTCACAATTTAGTGCTCCTTCGATACCCCCGAGCTCTTCGTTCTTATTTAGACGTATCACCCCATCTGTATTAACTGACTGTGGAAAGAGATTCTACCGTTATCTCACTAATTGGAAGAACAGAGTCAGAGAGGCATACTCAGCAAGACTTCTGCAAAAAATTATGGGAATGGAATCAGTGAATTACTATCAGGACACAAACACACGCACACACGCACACACATGCACAAACGCACACAACACCAGGAGAAACATAAGGGCACACACACATGAACACAAATGTGAGAGTGAGAGGAAGTCTCTGGGTAGAATGATTGGGGGTTTAAACTGTTGAAGGACAATTATGAACAGATTGTTTTTAATGTGAGGCATGTAGCTCAGAAATATAATGGAAAAACTGCAAGTCTTAATGTAAAAGAGAGTTACTAAACCAAGCAACAAATCGATGATTAAAAAGTGTTTTTGTCAATTAAGGAAATTTTATAAAAAAACAAATGGCATTCATTAACAGTCACATACAATCAGAGGTAAGCTAAGGAGAGGCTCTCTTCAAAGAATGCTAATGCGAAAGAGAGCTTCTGTGGAAGTCAATACATGAAGGTCTAAATCTAGGACCATGTTTTATATATATATATATATATATATATATATATATATATATATATATATATATATATATATATATATATATATATATACACATACATACATACATACATACACACACACACACACACACACACACACACACACACACACACACACACACACACACACACAGGCAATCAAAATTAGAGAACAATTTATAAACAATTGAACAATTCTGAAATAATGTCATCTTCACTGCTCAACAGTTGAAGGAGTTTTTGTCCTGTCTATACCATGCTACCGGGCTGATTGGGTGATGAACGCAGGGAAGGAACCATATGTTGTTGAAGATGGTTCTGATAAATATTTGCATTCCCTCTGCCATGTAGCTGTATAAGAGGCCCAACTCCTGCTGCAGAAAACATGACCCAAACCATGACACTTCCTCCTCCACTTTTCACTGACTTCTTTACACACTTTGGGTTCAGTCTTTCTCCAGTTTGTCACCGAACATAATGTTTCCCATCGGACCCAAATAAATTAAACTTGCTTTCATCACTGAAGTGAACTTTGGACCAGTTCTCTTTGGACCAGGGCATCCAGCATAAAAACATGTGCCACATCAAATATGCGGATCAGGAATCAGAATTTCATACTGGATCGGTCGAGACCCGGGTTACCAACGACCGCCACAGGTATTGTTAGCCAACAGGGTACCAGTGGAAATTGGTGATAAATGTCATCAGTGCCTATGCTCCACAAGTGGGTTGTGAGATGGAGGAGAAGGGAAAATTCTGGAGTTAGATGGAATGGTAGAAGGTGTACCTAGGAATGAACGATAGGTGATTGGGGCAGACTTTAATGGACATGTAAGTGAAGGGAACAGAGGTGATGAGGAGGTGAAGGGTAGGTATGGCCTTAAGGAGAGGAATGTGGAGGGGCAGATGGTGGTAGATTTTGCTAAAAAAAATGGAAATGGCAGTGGTGAACACTTATTTTAAAAAGAAGAAGGAGCATAGGGCGACGTATAAGAGTGGAGGAAGGTGCACACAGGTGGACTACTATGAAGGAGATGCCACCTGAGAACGATTGGAGACTGTAAGGTGTTGGTGGGGGATAGTGTAGCTAGACAGTATCAGATAGTGGTCTGTAGGATGGTTTTGAAAGTGAAGAAGAAGAGAAGGAGAGTGAGGACTGAAAGAAGAATAAAATGGTGGAAACTGAAGGAGGAAGACTGTAGTGTGAGATTCTGGGAAGAGGTCAGACAGGCTGCTGGATGATTGGGCAACTACTGCATAAGTGATAAGGGAGACAGCTAGAAAGATACTTGGTGTGACATCTGGAAATAGAAAGGAAGACAAAGAGATGTGGTGGTGGAATTAGGAAGTGAACGAGAGCTTAAGGAGAAAGACGTTGGCAAAAAACAGAATTGGGATAGACAGAGTGATGAGAAAATTAGGCAGGAGTACAAGGAGATGCAGCAGCAGGTAAAGAGGGATGTGGCAAAAACCAAGGAAAAGGCATATGAGGCGCTGTATGAGAAGTTGGACACTTAGGAAAGAGAAAAGGAATTGTACCGATTGGCCAGGCAGAGGGGCCGAGCTGGGAAATATGTGCTGCAAGTAAGAGCAAGAAAGGATGGAGATGGAAATGTGTTGACTAGTGAGGAGAGTGTGTTGATAAGATGGAAGGAGTATTTTGAGCAGCTGATGAATGAGGAAAATGAGAGCACGCATGAGAGAGAGAGAGAGAGAGAGAGAGAGAGAGAGAAGGTTGGATGGTGTGTAGATTGTGATGCAGGAAGTGGATAGGATTAGTAAGGAGGAAGTAAAAACAGCGAATAAGAGCGTGAAGAGTGGAAAGTTGGTAGGACCAGATGACATAGCAGTAGAAGCATAGAGAAGTTTAAGAGAGATGGCAGTGGAGTTTTTAACAAGATTGTTTAAAAGGATTTTGGAAGGTGAGGATACCTGAGGAATGGAGAAGGAGTGTGCTGGTACTGATCTTTAAAAATTTGAGAGATGTGCAAACCTGCTGTAACTACAGGGGGAATAAAGTTGATCAGTCACACTATGAAGTTATGGGAAAGAGTAGTGGAAGCCAGGCTGAGAAAAGAGTTGAGCATCTGTGAGCAACAGTATGTCTCAAGGAAGAGCACCACAGACGCATTATTTGCTTTGAGAATGTTGATAGAGAAGTATAGAGAAGGTTAAAAGAAGCATTGTGTGTTTGTGGATTTAGAGAAAGCGTGCGACAGAGTGCTGAGAGAGGAGTTGTGACATTGTATGAGGAAGTCAGGTGTGTCAGAGAAGTATCTGAAGGTGGTGCAGGACATGTATGAGGACAGTGTGACAGCAGTCAAGTGTGCAGTTGGAACAACAGACTGGTTTAAGGTGGAGGTTGGACTGCATCAAGGTTCCGCTCTGAGCACTTTCCTGTTTGCAGTGGTGATGGACAGGTTGACGGACGAGGTCGGACAGGAGTCTCCGTGGACCATGATGTTTGCGGATTATATTGCGATTTGTGGTGTGAGTAGGGAGCAGGTTGAGAAGAGCCTGGAGAGGCGGAGGTACATGCTGGAGAGAAGGGGAATAAAAGTCGGTAGGAGTAAGACAGAGTACATGTGTGTGAATGAGAGGGAGGGCAGTGGAGTGGTGCAGTTGCAGGGAGAAGAGGTAGTGAAGGTGGAGGAGTTCAGGTACCTGGGGTCAACAGTGCAAAGTAATGGAGAGTGTGTTAGAGAAGTGAAGAAAAGAGTGCAGGCAGGGTGAAGTGGGTGAAGAAGGGTGGCAGGAGTGATTTGTGATAGAAGAGTATCTGCAAGAGTGAAAGGGAAAGTTTGTAGGACTGTGGTGAGACCTGCAATGTTGTATGGTTTAGAGACAGTGGCATTGAGTAAAAGACAGGAGGTGGAGCTGGAGGTAGCAGAGCTGAAGGTTTTGAGGTTTTCGTTGGGAGTGACGAGGATGGACAGGATTAGAAACAAGTTTATTAGAGAGACAGCGCATGTAGGATGTTTTGGAGACAAAGTGACGGAGGCTCGATTGAGATGGTTTGGACATGTGCAGTGGAGGGACATGGGGTATATCGGTAGGAGAATGCTGAGAATGGAGCCACCAAGAAGGAGGAAAAGAGGAAGTTTATGGATGTGGTGAAGGAAAAAATGCAGGTGGTTGGGGTGAAAGAGGCACAGGTAGAGGGAGGTATGGAGAAGGATGATCCGCTGTGGCGACCCCTAATGGGAGAAGCCGAAAGAAAAAGAAGAAATCCTCCAAAAAGTCAATTTACTATTGAGAATCTCGAATGAATGATCAGATGAACACATGGAAGACCCCCAAAAATATCTTCAATAAATAGCAGCAGAGGCATACAATAAGGGTCAATCAACTATAAAAAATGCTAATAACCAACAATAACCTCCCAATCTAAAACTTTTCTAAACTATTATCAGATGATTCAGTGTGCATTAATTGAACTTATTTATATATTTGCTTGCTCATTTATTTCCAGTAAAAAAATATTCTAGATTTTAGAAGAAACTTAGGTTTGCTCTGTTTATAATTGTTTTTAATTAATAACAATGAGGTATATTAGATAGTTATATATTATATATATAGTTATATATTATATAAGATAATTTACTCCGTTTAAATCAATGTGTCAATCAAGCTTGTTATGGTTATGTACTTCAAATCATCGTCTTGAGTCAAAACTTCTTTGATTGTTTTCTTTAATATCTACATATACAAATGCATAAGACTTTAAAAACCATGATACAGAAAATACATTGCCACATTGTTCTGTTTTGTAGTTCAAACAGAGAACATTATAATTTAGGTCAATAAAGTTCACCTGAGATCAAGTCAAACTGGTAGAAATATACACCAAAAAACAAAAAACAAAAAAAAATTCAAAAGCACTGTAGTTAGGCCATATATCGATTAGACTGTGGATAATGTTTCTAAGAGAGGAGCATAGCAGTGGGGAGAATTTACGATCAGTCAGACAGAGATGCACTAGTTACCACCACACGGGTAGAAAAATACTGCCACTGCTAACAGAATGACCACTGCAACAAAAACTTCACATTACTGAACCGAGCTGTGTCCTGCAGCACACCACAACGCAGGACTTGCAGCAAGACAAGGGTTAGCCATTATACAGAATAATCCAGAGTATAAAAACTTTGTCAGTGCCTGACAAACTGCATACATAGTGTGAATCTCACAATACAATCACACAAGACGAGTTCAAAGGCACCAAAAACTCAGGAACGTACCACCTCAGCACACTGCTCACTAAAATATTAAAATATAATAATTACTGTACACAAGCATAAGCAATACCAGACAAGAGTTTGATGAGAACTTCCGATATGGTGAATTAAAACACAACAGTAATCTAGCATCAATTAATAATCAGTACACAGGAAGCATGTGCATCATATTCATTTAAAAATAGTAAAGGTCTATCTGTACTGAGCAAATGAAGAACCAAAAGAAGTGGCATGTCAGTTAAAGAACACTTCACCTGTGCAATTTCTTTAAAATGTCTAGTTAGTGCAATAAAAAAAGTCTTTGCAGTAGTTCACTGCTTCACAATTCAGTCAAATCTATACTACTAATGCCGACAACCCCAAAATATGCACTTGTTGGTACTACAGACATAATATATCTCACTTCCCAAGCACTGTTGAGTGCAACAGTTTGCATTCTGCAGAAAAAAAGGTGAATGTACTGCTATTTACTGATGTACCTACATGGATTAGATAAGAATAATCTCAGCCTCCATATACAATTTGTGGTGTGAGGTGTATTTTTTTAATAGCATTTGAGCAGTTTTTCCCCCTTAAAGATTGCCCAATTAAAATGGCAGGTAGGCAGTAGCATAAATAATTCAAATGATATTATCCTAAATCTGGTCTGATCTGATTTGTTAAATAGTGAGCAAATTATTATTTAGATCTAATATGATTTTCTTCATTATAAATATCTTAGCATTTACTTTTTTTTGTGATAGTGCAGGAAAAACTGTGGAAATGCTTTGGCATATATTTATTTTTGTTTTGTGCTAAGGGTATGCAAACTTTTGCCCTCAACCTTGAAAAGCTGATGATAAACACATGACTGAAAAATTTTCCTCACGGAGGAAAAATCGTACCAACGAAACATTAGGAATGTCCACTGACATGATTACCAAAATTGTTCAGATTCAATGCAGGTATATTTTACAATGGCAGCAGTTAAAGACTTAACACTAGATCAGTGTCTTCCAATCCACCCTGACTGTCCACATTTTTTCGGTCTCAACACAGCTCTGACAGGTATTGTGTGTTTTGCTTGGTTTATGTTTGCTAACAAAAAGCCTAAATTTGGACAGTCTGATTGCTCCTAATGACCAAGTTGGGAAACACAGAACTAGATTGATCCTTAACCACTATTCAAAGGTAGTCCATTTGTAGAAGCTTTATACTCCATATCCAGTAGACATGATTTGACATCACTGGGTCTCCTGAGATTTCCCATCATTCAGCCCTGAAAGAAACATGGAACAACACTATGGCTGCAACCCTCATTTTCATAAAACTTCAGCACCAGAGTCTTAACAGAAATATTTTTACTCCAGCTCTCTTGTTTAGCAGCTATACAGTACTTGGGTTTGAGTTTTTCTGTCTCAGATTTAGTCTGGAAGAAGTTTTTTGAATAAAGCAATTTAAATAACCAGTGGCTAATCACCAAGGATTAGTAACTAGCCCCAAGCTGCCAGTCCTTGAAATGGACCAGATAAATCAGTATGAGTCTGAAATGAAATACATGGTGGTACATTTAGGTCCAAGCTAGTTTGCGTGAGATGGCCTGCTTGAAGCACTCAGGATCAGTGTTTCCTCCAGGTCGAAGTGTCCTCTCCAGACTCACTAAAGCATTCTGGTGGCACTCACGGATGTTAACCGGGTGCTTGGCCCTGAGCAGTTCATATGCAGCGATCAGCCTCATGTTGTGCTTGATCATGAGGTACTGGATAATGCATGTTGGGGCGAGTGAGAAGCCATCGCGGCAGTGAACCAGCACTCGCTTCCTCTTTCCTGCAGAGGCATCAATGCACTCATTGATGGCTTCAAAGCATCGCTGGTGCAGCTCTGCTCCATCCTCACCCAGCTCGCCCGGCTCCTCTATGTACACTTTCAGGCGTGACCAGCTGTGCTTGGTTCCTCTCGAGCATGTGCAAGGGATCAAGTTGAGGCATGTTTCGCCTGGCAGGCTACTCATGTCGATTATGCTGTCGATGTTATTCCGGCACAGCATGCGTCCACTATATGCTGCATTAACGTTCCCAATATAAATGTAGTCTGTCACTTTGGAGATTACAGGTTCAGAGTAGTGGAAGTGTTCCGGGCCACCCAGTTTGGGTTCGGGTGTCTCTGGGCTAGTCTTGACACTCCCTGGACCTGCTCTGCGGCGCAGTTTTTTGGAGCCCGAGCGTGAGGGAGGGTTTGAGTCTGACTCAGAGCTGCTGTTCCATGGTGGTGAAAAGAGCGAGAAGCGGCTAGAGGACTTGCTTTTGCCGAGAAGCTCCACAGGACTCGAGAGGCCTGAGCTGGATGCAGTGGTGGAGCCAGAGGCACAGAAAAGGGAGGCTCGCTCGAGAGAACCCGTGCTGCTGGCTGCACCAGCACTGTGGGCCTGCTCCATCTGCACAACATCACACAAAGAACGCAATAAATTTAATTACACTGATCCGAGTCACTTAAATACAGAGACCCAAAAAAAGCATAAGCCAAAGCCACTAATAATCATCTTCATTACAACTTGAATATATTAGGGCTGCAACAACTAATTGATAAAATCGCTAATAATCGATTATGGAATTCATTGTGAACGAATGACAACGTGACTGCAAAACAACACAGCAGCTTGCGAAATCACCGGGTCACGCAGGAGGAGGAAAAAGTGTGCGTCCCAAGTCACTGATGAAGACAAAACATGGGCACTGTAAGCAAAAACTGTATAATCCTCATCATGTGAAAATGGTATAGTTTAATGAAGTGCTTTTGTGTAAACTGTTTGTTTGTAACTTTGAGACAGTCGCACTAGATCTGTTCTCAGCATCACGTTGCGCAATCAGCTCGCTCGCGACATAGTGATGCATCCAATTAAACCAGCGTGAACGAACACTAAATCTAAAAGCAGCAAATAACAGCAGCAGTAAACGAGTTTTTAGTCACTGTTTTGGTTTTCAGCGAATGCTTATGCATTTCTACACTAATGCTTCTTTTTTCCTTTTTTAATCGCGCCTGTTTGCCTGCTGCATTTCTCCATTTCATTCACTTTTTATAGTATTTGTCTACAACAGTAACTGATCTGTTTTCAAGCATGACTTACTGCGGCTTTTCTCCGTTCAAAAGCTCGTTTTCAATGTTTGTATATTTATATTATGCATATGCCATTTAATTATTATACAGAATTAAATGAATTATATATGCTTATATCTTAGGTTCCCTGGTGGTCTAGTGGTTAGGATGCAGCACTCTCACCGCTGCGGCCTGGGTTCGATCCCCGGTCAGGTAACCGACCCCAGCCACTTTCAGTGCCGGTCCCAAGCCCGTATGAATGGGGAGGGTTGTGTTAGGACGGGCATCCAGCGTAAAAACGTGCAAAATCAAACGTGCGGAGGATCCGCTGTGGCGACCCCTAACGGGAGAAGCTGGAAGAAAGTTTATATATGCTTATATCTTCACAACTTTTTTAAACAAAAATGTTTAAAACAATGGTGTATTACATATTTTATATATATTTTCTTTAAGCACGGTTGTCAACTTGTCATCTAAAATTAAAAATAAAAATCATTAAAAACAATGCAAAAGCCGATTTACACAATTTGCTTCACCTTGCATACGCATTTTATTTTCGTCTGAATAATCGATTACCAAAAAAATCGTTAGTTGCAGCCCTAGAATATATGAGTAATCATGAGTGCGTGATGATATCACAATATATGATCAATGATTTATGGATGGAAAAAACAAAGAACGAATACGAATTGTTGATTTATTCCACTAAGAGGCAAAAAATAAACAAAACTATAACATAATCAAAGGATTACCTGGGAACAGACCAGACCTGAGAATTAAATTAATTCAGGAAATTCAACAAAATTGCACATTTGGTGCATGTGTGCAAAATGCTCTTTACAATGCTCACACTGCGCATACTGAAGACCAGAGATTGCTGCACTAGATGAGAAGCCATGGGATTTAAATAAGTATATTAAAGTAAAGCACAGATGATCTGTTCAGTGTATAGGTAGACTATATGACAGAAGTTTTGGGACACCTGACATTTTCAGCCATATGCAGTTCTTCACATATCTGTTAACACAAAGTCAGAGGCACACAATTGCATAAGATGTCTTTGGATGTGGTAGCGTTAAATTTTCACTTCAATGGAACAAGGAGACCCAAACCTATTTCAGCCCTAACCTCTGTGCACAAAGCGAGCTCTATGAAGATGAGTGAAAGACCTTAAGTTGCTTGGTATAGAGCTCAGAACAAAAATCGGAGTGATTTACAGAATGGTAAAACCAGAACGTTGCCTGCACCCCAGACCTCCTCACCCTACATCTGTACCTTACTTTAAAACACCCTTGTGGATAAGCACAAATCTTCACAACCACGCTTCAACATCTAAAAGAACAGCTTCTAAGAAGAGTGATTATAAAGTTATAAAAAGGGCATATGGGGACTAAATGTTTAATGGGATGTTCAGAAGGCACATATGAACCATATGGCCAGGGGTCTTAATACTTTTGCCAATGTAGTGTTTGTAGAAACACATAAGAGCCTTTTCATCTAGCAAATAATTTTAGCCACTGCTATTATATGCATTTATAAATAAGACACGGTCCACACCTGAGCTTTGAGGTTGTTCTTCCATTCCTGTGTCTCCAGTGCTTTGAAGCGGCCATTGCTGTCTGAGGACACTGAGAGGCAGAGTGGCCGGTGGGTTTTGGGGGGCAGCTGTGGGGTCAGAGCCACGGGAGCTGGCCGTAACTCACGCTGCTCATTCCTACTCATCATCAGATCCGGACAGGAACCTGACAGGATTATTAAAGCATAAAACACACAGGATTGTTACAGAAGTTTAAAACTATAGAACTACCGTAAAAAAGTAGAAAGTGTCAAAACAATATACTAAGTTAAATGTTAAAAATTAAGGTTCATTAGATGTTTAGGTATTGCCTTTTCTTCACATGACAGGAAATTAATAAAGATGTTCTCTCTCTCTCATCTCAGTGACCATGGAAAACCATGTCCATGGGCCTGAATCTAAAAGGAAACTCATTAAAGGAGCTGAAGTATCTGTTTGATTCACAGCAACATGACACAGGCATTAATACTCCCACGTAGCTCACTTCAGACTGCTGCTCAAACGCTTTATTGTTCAGCTGATTGACAACAAGCACATTTGATAAGTGTGTCATTTCAATAGCAACGGCAGCACAATGAATCTTTCTGTACAGTTGTATTGAAGATCAGCTTGTAAAAAAAAATCACACAAAAAAAATCTAACATTCCAGTAGAGTTGTAAATTGCTCTCTGTATACCATAGGAGAATCCTGGAAATAGTTTTATCAGACAGCAGTGTAACATTGTAAGGGCAAACCGAATTACAGATAAAGCTAGAAAGGTAGGCTTGAGACCATACCTTTCACTACAGCAGGAATAAGAGAGAACACGAGCCACCAAATAAAATAAACGTACAGATTCTCAGCAACACAAAACATAAACTTAAGATTAAGCAATTTCATTCAGAGTGGCAAATAATCAGTGCAGCGTAAAGATCCTTACCGATAGCACATGCTGAACGATAAATGGGCTGTAAATGGTTGCAGTTCTTGAGAGTATTCAGAAGATTTGTGGAGATCATGCCTTAAAAGAAAGAAGGAGAATAAAACACTGAAATGCCTTAACATTGAGCTGTATTATTATTATTATTAATTTTACACTAAACTTTAGTTTGCATTCAAGAAATGTCATTATTCTGTTTTTCCAATGCATATACCAAAAACCAAGAACTGGCTCAACTAATGGACAGACTCAAAGAATGACAACAGAAATCAAAGTGTGTGATCACAGTTATGCGAGTTTTGTGTGTGTGTGTGTGTGTGTGTGTGTACCTTCTGTCTAATTTGAATCTTAGAATACCAGAAATAAAGAAATATTCAGGTAACAATTTAAAGAGAAAAAAAATAGTTTTATTATTCCTAACGGGAGAAGCCGAAAGTAAGGTTTTTATTGTCATAATCAATTATTATTTTCTCATTTCAAATTATATTTCTCCTTGCTGTAAAAGGACACGCATGTGTTGGACAAACAGAAAAATAAAAAAGCATAAGAATTTAAACAAAATTTAAGAATAAGTGAATTATGTGTTTTTATCCCCAATAAGCAAGCCTAGGGCGACTGTGGCAACGAAAAACTCTGTAAGATGGTATGAATTTTTTTGTATTGTGTTTCTGCTTCATATTTTCTCAAATGTTTCCATGTTTTTTCTGCTGTAACATGGAAATGTCTCCACTGTGGAACGAATAAAGGCTTATTTTATCTTATCTAATGAAAAGATATTAGCAGGTTTTACTTATAATAAATTTTACTTATAATAAAAATAACAAAAGCATCACTAAGCAGTTAGGACGAGGTGCATGAACTTTTGATAGTTATACTAAATGTTATTAGAAAGGTGTCAACTATTGTATTAAGATATTTATCTTTTCAAGTAAATCTATGTTAATTAATTATTTTAATGAACAGTACCAACTTGCACACAGATACAGCACTACTCTCTGCAACTATTACTGCCAGACAGGAATTGCCACTGACTTCCTTGGGATGTATGACACAAAAAATATCTCTGGAATAAATTCATGCAAATAAATCGAATACTCGGCCAGATGTTTACTGATAATAAGGAGTAAATTAATGCAAATCCACAAGCTATTAAAAAGCTTTAAAGTATAAGTTTCTTAATGGACTTGTCCTTCAGTAAACACCTGGTTTTTACCCATGGCCATTATTTGATTCAGCTTAAAATAGAAAAACCAACCAAACAAATTAAATAACAAAATCAAATAAAGAAGTAAAAAAAGAAAGTGTCCTTTAGTTATTCCCTTCCAAAAGGCCTTTTAATGCAAATGCTTTATGCAATCAATTCAGTTAAGAAAGACCAAAGTAGAGCTGAAATGATTCCTCAAGTAACTCGAGAACAAATTATTTGCCTCAATGCTTCGTTTAGTCCATTTACATACACAGAGAGCACTGTGTTTCCCCAAGGACCATTATTACTGACGCACCACCCGCTCAGCGCTCTGGACAGGTAAACACAAAAGACATTGAGGAATGAAAAATGAAGGAATGAGGAGAAAACAGCAAGGGGTGAGGAGAAGATTCATGCCAAAGAAAACAACGTTACCGAGGTTTGGGTACATTTCAAACTAAAAATAAATAAATAAATAAAAAAGCGCACTGTATGGTTTTTTTTTTTTTATATACTGGAATTTATTTTTATATTTTGATTTAGATATTTGTGTTTGCTATTTGATGCAATATGGCAATTAAATGCACTAAATGGATTTAGTTTTCACATCAATAAAAATGTAAAATTTTCTAAAAAGGAAACAAATTACTTGTTCATTTTAAGAGAATTGTCTTATTTTCTCTTGAATATGTTGTATTTTTCTTTAACAAAGGAAAAGTACGTCTTATCTGATTAGCCTCCAGCATTTTGTAATTTTTGTATCATTTTGTATTGCGCATAGTAGTGATATATATATATATATATATATATATATATATAATTTGCCCCAAAGGAAAAACAAAAATTCTCAAACATGAATCAATTCAAGATTACTGATTGGAGCGTCCGATCTCTATCATATTGAAATTCAGCCAAATAAAGACCTGAACCCGGGCATCCCAACAATATTCCATTCTTATCCTAGGCAGGGACAATATTGGATCCAGAGGGTAACACACAGTGTGAAGCTGGAAAACACCCTAAAGGGACACCAGTTCATTGCACACAGACAGAAATGCACAACTGCACCTAGCGTGTCTAGTGTGGCCACCACCCAAGGAGACATAAAGACATACATACAGCGAACATGCAAAATCATTCAATCATCATTCAACACAAAAGTAAAAAAATCGCAGAATACCTGATCTGATAAAGAGTGGGTTTATGAGATGCAAACTCTCCCATTTAATCTTGAATTTTTTGCTGCAATGCTTGAGGGGAAACTCAGGCCTGATTTGGTTTTAATCAGTCACAACTGTCTTACCATGTTGTTTGGAGTGGATTTTCGGATCCAGCTGATTAAGTGCAATAAAATCCTTGTTCCATTTTTTCACAGTTTCCATCTTCTGCCTCCTGTATGTAGCACACAAAAAGCAATTATTCGTATTATTATTATAATAACACTGCAATGCATATGATTAAATTCATGAATGAATGCATGAATGTAGAACCAGAGATGAGTTTTTTCCATTCTTTTTTTCCCTCTTTCTATCTGCATTCACAAGAACTTAATGGCAAGCAAAACAAAAACACCCCCGCAATTCCGATGCATTCCACCACTTGGCGGCTGGAAACACGACCAATGCATCCAGAAATAAACGCAATTAGCGTGAACCGAGGTCTTCGCACGGTCTCAGAGCGCAAGATTCAGAAACAGCCTCAGGTACTAATTGCGATCGGCTGTAAAACACTGACAGCACATGAGCGTTTGTCTAAAATCAGTGATCTCACTGCGGATCCGAGAGAAACTGTGTCGGATATACAGCACCTCCATCAGCGGGCGGCTTTTCACGCTCAGCCCCGTCGCATTCATTTCCCCCATCAACAGCGCGAGCGCATATTTACAGTACACACACACAGGCAGCACGCGCACACACGCTCAATAAAAGCACATGTATGGTAAGAATGTGTAAAGCACAAACCCCGAGCCATTCACACAGCCTCTGCAGCGTTCAGCTGAACGAGGCTCACGCCGACAACTGACCTCATACTGGCGACACGCTGGGGGATGATGGGAAATGTAGTGCTGAATGGAGGCAGAAGTCTCTGCGTCGGTTTTTCCGGTTTCCGCTGTTTGAAACACAAATATGATGGATGCCCAAGATTAACTAAATTCTTAATTATTTCATATGCATTGTTTGCGTAAACTAAAAGCTGCGTAGATTTAATTTAATTTTCTTCCCAGTGTTACAGAATAAATCGTTATATAGTTGTTAGGCCTGTATTTCACACATGAGTATGTATATTATATTGAACGTTCTAATGTCAGAGGCATCTGTTCCAAGATTTTGTGTCTACAATTGTCCTGCAGGGTATTATCCGTAAATATTCTCATTGGCCAGAGATTTCCATCTATCTGCAGTGTTTGTCTGTAACAAAATATAATGCAAAATTGATCAATATGGCAACCCACTGTCATAGGTCAGTTTCAGATACTAACACAATTTGGACAGCACACAAATGCACAGATACTGTATGTAATTTTGGGGTTTGTATTTCACCACACTCTCGACTAACTCTCGACTCTGTCTCTTATCAGACAGATGGTTTATCTATGAAAAAGTTCTGGCTTGGCCCCCGAAATACTTGATTTGAATCAGTAAATACATGCAGGCATCCAAATCTCAAGGTCTATTACTGAAGAAGTGTCCATTACAAATGTCCCCTGCTAATCAGATGAGACTTTTGTGTAAGTTTTACAAAAATTCAGCTGTTATTTATTTGTATAGTGCTTTTAAAAAGGACATTGACGCAATGCAGTTTTACAGAGATACAGAGGTTATGAAGCTGGAGTGGTGACTGTGGCAAGGAAAATGAAATGTTATGATTAAGAAAAGTTAAGGGGAACCAGATTAAAAAAAAAAAAAAATAAACTAATCACCATCTAGGTGGCACCAAATGTCTATTCATTATTGTTCCATCTTTGCATCCTAATGTATTGTAAACTTTTCCCTTTTTAAATAAACTAATTAATGTTTAATTTCATAGCTACACCAATCCAGCAAGATCAAGCAGCAAGCACAAAAACGTGTGCCAAGATGTGTATTTATATTAAGTTCTGTGTCAGTGAATGCTGCCTATGATATTAATGTGGACCGAAAATATGACATTTTGACCTTTTTTCATATTGTTACTTCTGTACGCCTGGATTTATAGACAACACAATTCATCATGGCATCTATTTATTTGCTGTATCATCTATTTAACTTAAAAAAAAAAAATCAAGCAGTACAGCAACGCCTAGTAAAACACAAAACAAATATAAATTCTAGCTCTGTTTATCTATTAGCCTGCAAAATATTGCAAACTTAAGCGAAATTTTAACTAATCTACTATATATCTAATAATGTTTCTCTTACCGTTGGTCTTGATGTAACGTGATGGTAGAGAGCTCAGCACAGCTTGTTATCAGCATTGGGAATCATCAGCCTCTTCTGAGCAGCTCTGTTTAATTGACCTGCTGCTCTGGGTTTCCAGGAGACCTCAGCTCACCAGTGATGTCACGGTCTGAGACAACAATAACCTACAATAACCAGAGCACCTATGAGTCCTTTGTCCAACTTATTTAATCAGGAAATAACCCCTGAATGGATGTGTTGCTCAACATACTGTACTTTTTCTACTAGCAAGTGGTTAGTTTCACCTATTAGTATATGTTTTATGCTTCTTTTTATTACAGAGAAAAAAATTCTTATTTACTACTTTTTAAAACTAATTTGCTTGCATATTCCTTGCAAATATACTTAATTGATGGATTATGTGCTGAGTACATTCTTACAAGTAATTTAGGTACTAAAATGTAATTAAAAAACAAAAGAGGCCTATTGATAACATTGGTGTGTCCCTGATTTAAATTATTTTAATCTGTAGGGGGAAAAAAAGAAAGAATATACTGATTACACCTAATTATTCACAGAGCAGGTATAATTCAGCAGAATAGCTAAGTAATGCAAAAACATGAATGACCTCAAAATTTGTGATAATGGTTCCTAATACAAAATATCTATGTTTTTAATATGAGTTAGACACGAAATTACAAGCATAGCAGCCTCTTAAAAAAAATTATTTGTATATTCTTGTTTCCATGACTGACTGTACATAATCAAAATATATTTCACCATTTAGATGGCAAGGATACAAACTGTGAAATTTACCAATGCTGCTTTACTGTATATCAGTACTGTTAAAACTCTACTTGTACGATCAAATCAGTGGACTGGCACTAACACTTGTATAATGCATGTCAGATTATAGGTCCTTGCACCTTATATGCAGCTCAGCTTGTTTTTTTGTCAGACTGTTGTAGTATCCTTCATAGTGATGTGTGAGGATCACAGCTCTGTAGTGTTCTCAGCATGAACAGGAAGAAGCCTTTAGGTCACACCTGCTGAGTGTAGGCTTTGATGCTGCAGACTGCCTTTTACTACCAATAAACTGACTTTTATTTAGTTGTATTTTGGGTTTTACTTCTCTATGTTTACATTGATTTTACATCAGAAATTATGCCAAAATGGAGCAAGAAATTTGGGGTGAAAATACAAAACATATGTATATACATATGACCATGTCAGATTTGTTTTCACAAAAATATTAAAATATGCACAATGTGAGTACACTAACAGATGCTGCATATTAGATACACTCAAATGTTTTGAACACCAAGAAATTAGTTTATAGTTTTGGATAGAATAAAGTACACTGTACATATTATCTGTCCACTTTATTATACCTGTACACATGTTCAATTAGCAACAATGCATATTGATTGTAACTTGCAATTGCAACAATGCATTGCAGATATGCAAGAGCTTAATTTAATCGAATTTTGGAAATATCTTATAATATGGTTACTTTAACCATGTCATTGCTGCTGTTGCTAGATTGGCTAGTTTGAGTTGAGAAACTGCACATCTTTTTTCTTTTTTTTCTTTTTGCAGATAAGAGTTAATATAGTATGTGTATTTTTATTTATAAACAGGGTAAAATGGCTTGATTAAACTCTGGACTATAAACATTACTGAGAATTCCCAGCAATTTTGTTGCACTGGGTATTATTACAGAGGACCTTAAATTTCATTTAGGCAGCCCAATTAAACCGTATGTGTGCTGACACTGTGCATACAAACCCTTATCCCTTATCCTTTATTGCCACCAAAGAAATCAGCATGTGTGCGTCTGTTGCCACAAGAGAAATCAACATGCATGTGCATGATAGTGAGCGTGTACCAAGGTGATGCATGTGAAATGGACTGCATGGTCAAAGAAAAGTTTGTGAATGGAAACAGCGTTTGTATTGCGGAGAAAATCATGATTTATTTAAGGACACTCATTTCTCTCTCTCTCACGCACACACACACACACATACACACACACACACTCACACACACACACACACACACCTTTTTGGACAGTTTATCATTTATAAATCAAAATATTAACATAATTTAAAAATTCTATAATCCTTGTGTATTTAAAAAAATGAAATAAAGCAACATAAACAACCTCTACTATTTGTTATTTACACAAATATAACAAAATTATTTGCTCAGACTATTTTAAAAGGTTTTATTGGTGAATGGGATCCTTAATGTATGTTTTAGATCCAGAGTTGTGTCCACCTGCTCAGCTGAGAGCAGTGTATGCCACTGGGCTACAGGTCTGCGTGGGTTTGAGAGCATGTCTGCCCAGTGCCGCAGCTGGTTTCCTGTGGCATCACATCCAAGGAAGATTTTTCCAATGGCATCATTCCTGCTCATTTTATCATGATCCCACACAGAGATCACCAACTGCACTCTCTGTAGATACAAAAAATATTATATCATTATATACACATGAAATAAACACAATGATTAATGATGGATAACTGCTTTTCCTAAACAATTTCCTTAACATTTACATTGCACTTAACATCAGGAGATTTCACAGAGCATGGATGTTCTACTCAAGTCATGCAAACAGATAGATACACAAAGTACAACACCAATTTCACCAATAAAGTTATAAATAAGTTGTGTTAAATTTAAATAAAACCAGAATGCAATGATTTACAAATTTCATAAACCCATATTTTATGCACAATAGAACATAGAAAACATATGAAATGTTTAAATGGAAGAAATGTACCATTTTAAGGGAGAAATAAGGTCATTTTGGTACAAAAAGCCTCAAACAAAAAGCCTCAAAAAGTTGGGACAGGGCAACAAAAGTCTGGAAAATGTTGGTGTTAATAAAATTTAATATTTGGAGCAACATTTTGCAATTAATTAAGTTAATTAACAACAGGTCAGTGATATGATTAGGTATGAATATTTTGTATTAGAGATTCTCAGAAGTAAAGATGGGTAGAGCTGTGAAACATATGTGAAAGACTGTGTCTACAAATTTCAGAATAATGTTCCTCAACATAAAATTGCAAAACAGTTGAATATCTCATAATTTACAGCATAACATTACTTAAAAGTTTTAAAGAATCTGGAGAAATCTCTGTGCACAAGAGACAAAGGTGAAAATCAATGGATGCCCGTGATTTTTAGACCCTCAGGCGGCACTACATTTAACACTTCTGAAATGGAAATCAGGGCATGAGTGCATTAACACCTCCAAAAATCGTTGCCTGTGAACACAGTTTGCCATGTCAAACACAAATGCTGGTTAAATCTCTATCCTGCAAAGAAGTCATGTGGGAACATGATCCAGAAATGCTGACATCCTCTCTGGCCAAAGCTTATTTAAAATGTACTGAGGCAAAGTGAAAAACATCTGTGTTCAGACAAATCTAATTTTGTATTACTTTTTGAAAACCATGGACCTCCAGACTAAAGAGGAGAGGGATCTCTGATGGTATGGGAATGCATTAGTGCCTGTGGAACAGGTAGCTTGCACATTTGGAATGGCTCCATTGATGCTGAACAGTATATTAAGGTTTTTAGCAGCAAATGCTTCCATCAAGAAAACGTCAGGAAGGGCCTTGCATATTTGAGCAAGACAATTCTAACCGCATACTGCATCTATTACAATAGCATGATTTAGCAATCAAAGAGTCCAGGTGCTGAACTGGCCTGCCTGCATTCTAGATCTTTTACCATTTGCATACATTTGGCACATCATGAAACAAAAAATACAACAAACAACACATAGAACTGTTAAGCTGCTAGAATCCTGTATTAGACACGTAAGATAAGATAAGATAAGATAAGATAAACCTTTATTCGTCCCACAGTGGGGAAATTTCTATGTTACAGCAGCAAGACAAAGAAATAAAAATAGATGCAAATATATATAAAAAAAGAAGAATATACAAAAAAATAAAAAACAGAAATAAAAATAAATAATAATAACAATAATAATAATAATAATAACAAAGAAATAAAAATAAATGCAAATATCTAAAAATAATATACATGTACATGTATGGGACAACATTCCTCTCCCAAAAAAATTTGAAACTGGTCTCCTCAGTTCCCAGAATACGGACAGAAGACGTGATGCTACACATTGGTAAACATGCCGCTGTCCCAACATTTTTGAGACCTGTTGCAGCCATTAAATTCAAAATGACCATATTTTTCTGAGTTTAAACATTTGATTGTTTTAATGTAAATAGAATATGGATTTATGAGATTTGAAAATCATTGCATTTTGTTTTCATTTACATTTTGCACTGTGTCCCAACTTCTTTTGGAACTGGGGTTGTACAATAAGTTATGGTAGGCTATCTTATCTTAAAATCATTTACTTGTTCCAAAATGCTCAAAAATTTAAATAAAAAATAATAAGCTGGAAGCATCCCATATTGCATGTTTTTCATTGTTGAATGTTATTGTACATATGTGTATGTATATTGATGACTGAAAACATTGTGTCAAATTTATACAAGGCTGTATATAAAAAGAAAAAGCCTACGTGTGATTAACAAAACCAAAATAGTGACACACCTGAATCTGCTCAAATGGCACATCAAATGTGAAAGATTCATTGAAGTAAGGATTCAGTGTTTGCTTCTTCACTGATGTTTTCTTTTTCTTCCACTTCTTCCTGTCCAGAACCAACTGGATTTTGACATATGGATCTACAAAACATTCATGTACAGATACATTATTGTTATTAAATAATAACAATTAGTGATTATTAGTGTATCTTGATCAATTTGCATTTAGGAACATGATCATTAACTAACCAGAAGCACCTCCAATGTCCATTGACTTCAAATTCTTGGCTTCCAGAATCACCACAGTAAGTTTACTTGCAGTGGGGACATAACGCAGGGAGAAGCAAATCTCACCCAGATGTTCATTCTGTAAAAGATTTACATTTTAAATACACCGATTACCTTGATATCAGGCTTTGTGCATGCCAAATGATAAGATAGAAATATTATTAGTATTTTCTCCCAAGACAGAACTTTAACATTGGTCTTAAAGCTGGTACATTTTATTTAATTAACAATGTCAAAGATCTGCCTATTTCCCAATTTCCTATAGCCATTTAACTATTAGTTTACTCACCACTGAGTGCTTCACAAAAAAAACATTTTTAATTTATTGCCTGTATCTTGCTCCATAAAGCTTATTGTATAATGGTGTTTAATATTTTGTTTTGCACATTATGATATATTGTGACAAATTGTAATATATAATTTATATTCCAGTTATATCAATAATCATTAACACTTTAAGGCTTGTTAGGTTCCAAATGAAACGTGTTTTAAAATACATTTACTGAAATGCCTGGCTGAAGCAATATAATATATTTAGTCTCCATAAAGTTATCAAAGAAAATAATGTTTGTCTGCAACATTACAATATGCCCCCCAAAAAAAGAAACAACAACAAAGGATGGAGGTAAAATTCCTCAAACTTTCTAAGCCCAATGTACCTCATGTTTTGAGGGTGCATTTAGGTCTCTCCATTCCTCAATCACATGGTTCCAGTCTACAGTTGAGAGTTCCAGCCTCAGCTCACCAATCACATCATGCTTGGAGAATCTGTTGAAGTCGTACACTTGCATCACAAGTGTAGACTCACTAAGATCCTTCTGAGATATCTAAACACATAATTGCCACACATGAGAGAAAAAAACTAGAAAAAAACAGGATACAATCAAATGTAGCCATTTCATTTACCAAGCATGTGTGTGTGTTTACCAATTCATGTTAATTTAATTTAAGGCAGTTGCTAAACTTCACTGAGGGCCATATGCCAAAATTAAATGTTGCATTATACAAAATAGATTTGCCATGGTTTCCCTGATTTACGATTTCATAATATTTAAAAATGTATAAAATACACAGAAAACATTATATTATAATCTACTTACTAATATGTTTAATTTTCAAGGTTTTTCAGTTCAATGAAACTATAAGTTTATAACTTAGAAACTATAACTATAATACTTATACAATAAAATATAGAAAAAATCCATCCAGCTAATACATCTATATCATAATACAGTTAATACCGCTATTGAAGCTGGTGATGGTCAGTTAGTTTGCTTCTGAGTTTATACTTGTTAAAGTTATTAAAACTAAAAGAATGCACACAGAGGGAGGTACTGCCAAAGATTCTGCAGCCTAATTACATAAAACAAAAAATGTCATGTCGTGTTCATTTTAAATTAGAAATAAAGATCTATGCCAATGACACCACCCATTTTTCATCTTCTTATATATGGCATAACATGCCAAATCACAGGTCACTATGGGCCCTAGTGTGTATATCTTTGGACTACATGTGAAAGAAAATCATGATTACTGATAAATACCTGATATTTAAAGTGTTCATTGAACACTGGGTTTAGAGTTTTTCTAAACACTTTGGTCTCAAAGGTTTTGGACTTGGGACGGATAAAAACTTTTACATAAGGATCAGATGTTCCTGAGGAATCCATAGCCATTAACGCCGCAGCTTCTTTCACTCCAACATTTATCTGAAATAACAATCACAGTATTATTATACTATGTGTATGATTTTTAAAAGATGTGGTGTCTACGTTACACCCGAAACATATCCCTGAATATGGACGAATATAAGTGATAATATGATTACTGATAATACTTATTCAGACTTGCAACTCGCATCTGCAGTGCGAGTCTCTAAATTAAGCCGATATATTCACACATAATTAAATGGATCAGATGGACCTCTGAGCGTGCTGTATTGTACTCCAGGGAATATAACAGTTTTCCTCGTGGCTGGTTAAGTGATCCATAGTCTCCATCCCCCGTTTCAGGCTGCACCTGCCGATCAAATAAATTGTCCAATCAGAAAAGTCAACACCCATAAACTCCCCTGGGTAAGTCTATCTGAAAGCATAAAATGTCCATTCACTCACCAGCGCTGCTGTACTGTTACCATTCAGTCCCTTCAGACTGATCTTCTGATTCTGCTTCTTTTTCTTCTTCTTCCCTTTGCAGCAGCACTTTATGCAGCAGCACAGCACACAAATTAAAAGCACCAGGAGAATCAGGGCAATTATGGCATAAATGGCCCATCTTGGCACTAGAAGGGTTATGAAAGATTTCTGTTAAGGTTTATCCTTAATATTGAACAGGCAGGGCAAACAGACTGGTGTTGCTGTAAGCAGCACTATGACATGCATGCGAAGAATTAGGCAAGAGCACAGACAGGAGGATTATAGTGAGATAAACTTGCAGCATGTGAAAAGTGAGAGGTAAGAAATGTGCCTTGGGAGTGAAATTAGATATGCTGCATGGAACAGGTGCCTCCATCCTCAGTAAGAAAGTGACGAAGGTTGATTGTGGGGGCAGTTAGCAGAGCTGAAGAGGCAAACGGTTTGCAATACTCACATGGGATCTTGTCCAACAGAGAGGGCAGTAACCCGGGGTAGGCAGTGGTCGAGTTGGTAGGCAATGTAGTGAGATTGACTGAAGTGACTGATGTTGGAAATATAGTGACTGAGGTTGGAGGTGTAGTGACTGCCATCGCAACAACAGAGACTGATTTTAAAGTTATGTTGATTGAAGATGAAGTTATGTTGATTGAAGATGAAGTTATGTTGACTGAGGTTGGAGTCACAGCCATTGAAGCATTGGTGCTTGAGTTGTTTAATGTAGAATTTAAGGCCATAGCTGGTGTGTCAAAACGAAGATCTAAAGCTCACAGTAAATATAAAGATGAAACATAAGCTATGCATAAGTCATCTGACTGATAGAACTGTTATGCAATACTGCTCTCTAATGGATAAAATGCTAACTACACTAAACAGAGCTTCTTTCCACAGTTATTTTGTTTTATTTCTTTGAATAACTATTATTCAAATAAATAGCAAGAAATTATGGATTTACACAAAAAGTGTTATGTGTTCCAAAAATAAAGCAAGTGTAAAGAAAAACTTTAGCTGTCATGGCAGATTAGACATTAAGCCACCACCATAGTTAAACAACTGTATGGAATGTTGACAACTGATGCAAAGCTCTATTAAACAGGGTGTGCTGCAGAGATAACATTCTTTCACAATTAAATATTTCCTTATAAAATAGAGAATTGTGGATACAAGGATTGAGCATAATAATATTGTATTTGTCACTGTTGAAAAAAAAAAAAACCTCTATTATTATGTGTTACATTTACATTTGCATGCTGTGAACTTTTAACCCGGTACACTGCATAAGACAATAGCAATTATTTTCTTGTGTAAACTTGAATTATTATAAGTAAGTTTTCTCGGTAAACCAAAAGACTTTGGAAACAATGATAACAATGCCTCTAACTAATGCAAACCTAGTTAAAATATCACTAAGCTACCATGCTAAAATTTATGAAGCTTCAGATCATTACTAGAATTAAAAAAAGATCTACATTTTCACACACACACACACACACACACACACACACACACACACACACACACACACACATATATATATATATATATATATATATATATATATATATATATATATATATATATATATATATATATATATTAAAATAACTTCAAATATTATCAATAAAACTCACGTTTGCAGAATTCTAGCAAAGGTTTTGATCCCAGTATGGCTGAATCTACACTTCAAAACAGCTAATGGAGTGAGGAAGGAAGTTGCTTTCCGTGGCAAAGCCCAATCAGCCCAACAGACACAACATGGCTTGTTAGCTTGTAAAGGCTGGTGGCATTTACTTTTAATATTTTATTGTTGAAATGTAAAACTTTTTTTTCTCAAGAAGATTTCAGCTGTCGTTAGACCCTTGTAGGAGCATTTGCTTAGTTAAAATAATCATAAAAAGAGTTTTTTAATTGTTTTTACAAATTGATTTTCAATGTAAGCACTTGTCGAAAGTACAACAGTAATGTAACCCAGAGTCACATCCAGAAAATAAAAATATAAAGCTTACCTTACACACTTTCAGATATTATAATTTCCTCCATTTTATTCCACCCAGAGAAGGCTGTAGATTTACAGTTATGCACATTGGCATTAACAACATTCTAAACAAAATGGTGAAAAGTAACCAAGCCATGGAGGCTTTTACTTCTGAGTCACTTGCCACACCTCATCTTCACACACTGTGCACTCAGAGGCTGAGCTATGTGAGGTGGAACCTTTCACAAAAATACAGATAAGGTGATGAATAAGAAAATAATACACAGCAGATCTAAGAGGAAATGGAAATGAAGATACAAGTGAATAAATGAAGCAAACACCTCATCAGAGTTGTCACTGTAGAAGTACAAACACAGTTATGATTCCCTCCCATATATTTACATTTGAGGTGGAAATATGAACAGAAACCAGTTCTCTGTAAATATTGTGTATTGACACGTTAAGTAATACTGTCTAAGCTTCAGTCTGATGATTTTTATAAACTGAATTTGTTGCTCATTCTTCATAGAGTTGTATTAGAAATATTTGAAAAACACACTGATTACAGTGGTCTTATAACTAGGGCTGTTAATAGATTAAAATATTTAATCGCAATGTCACATTTTGATCTTTTCTAAATGTACTTAAATTAATTTTTTCAAGTAATTTCTAATACTCTAATCAACATGGGCATGGACAAATATGGATGCTTTATGCAAATGTATGCTTATCATTAGTGAAACAAAACTCAACATAGAGCATGAAGACAAAATATTCTTGTCGATTTTTTAAATAATGCTGTTTTAAGGTACGTAAATCATCAGGACACCAAACAGAAATTTTGCTATGTTTCCAAACAGACGGTTTTTATTGCCGGATGTGTGCATCATAACAGATTTTGGTGCTTGATTTGAGCCTTGCTGCATCAGTAAAACAAATGTATAGTGATTTTTTGGTGTTTTTTTTTTTATATCTGAGTAAAGAAAAGACTTCGTGAATAAATGTTTGTTGCGTTGAAGTTTTTAATTTCACCTTTAATTTATTTATATTTTTTATAAAAATGGTCAAACAGAAATACACACTGCATTAATATACACTGGATATATGCAGTTGCTTTTCTACATAATTTTGTTTTAAAATGTATTTATGTAATTGTTAACCTGTATGTATTTTTAATGTTTTGTATTTATTTTAGCCCTACTTCCCTTTCCCTAAGTGGTTATTCCACTTGTCAGGCCGCCATTGTAAATAAGAACCTGTTCTTAATGACTTGCCTGTAAAAATAAAGGTTAAATAAAAAAGTAAATAAAAAAATGAATCACGCGTTAATATAATTAATGCCGTTAAAATAAAATTGCGTTAACATGTTATTAATGTGTTAATTTTGACAGCCCTAATTATAACAAAACAACTGAATAGGAAATTGGAAAGGTTGCAAATAAATCTCAATATCTAAAATAATTTTTTGATATATTGCATTTCATGGAATTCTTTTGGACATTCTACTATAATGGTTTTCACTGTTGATATCAGTGTCCTCTACATCCTCAACATCCTTCTCCAGCTTTGTGAAAGGCCGGTAGTTTCATTTACATATCTGATTAAATCAAATAATTTTTAAAAAAGTTGCTGTTACAGTTTCACAGCATGCTCTATATTTCAGTGGGTCACAAACAGATTGTTGAATAATACAAACCTCATTAAAGCTGTTCTGGTTTTGGATTGCATTATCAGCCTTTTTCACTAGTGACTTGAATTGGTCTAGTGTGTTCTGATGGTGGGAAGGTTGGGAATAAGATGCTCTGTTAGACCAGTATATATTTACTGTACAAATTGTTAGAGCTTGACCAATATTTGAATATCTGCATTATGTTCATGAAATGTAATCTGTACTGTTAGGTTTTGTGAAATTATTGTACAGGTGATTTGGTCCCTGGGACCAAGCAAAACAAACATAAAATGCCAAGCAAAAGAAATAAACTATGTTCCAGAGCCAGGGTTGAGGTGTCAACAAACAAGGACTCTATTCAGCAGAAAACCCCCAAAACACAGTGAAAGTACAATCATTATATACCATCTTCCAACTATTACCTCTTCTCCAACAATATCTCTGAACACCTAGCTTCTTTTCAATTTAATAAAATAACAGTGGCAAAAGCATCCATCACTCATCCAAAAAAGTATCATGCGATCAATTGGTGCGATTAAGTGACCTGTTTATGGCCTGTTCTAGCATGGGAACCACCTCAAAACCTGAACATCTTTTCTTCTGACACGTTTATTACTCATGACAAATCACCTCCTTAGACGTTCAGAGCAGGTGCATTGTGTTTACTGATGCTTCACATTAATCACTTGCTGTAAAAATGCTGATTTATAACACATGATTGAAACACATAATAATGCGAAAGGTTAAAAGGTAGAAATAAACCTGGTTAGGAGTTTGGGAATGTGTGCAAATGTCTTACAAATAAAAATAAAAAAAGACTGTGAAGGAAAGTTTGGACTGTTCAGGCTTAATGTGTAGATTTATCCTTGTCTTGTCTAAACTGTTTGTTTGTCTAAAATCACGTTAGACATCATTATATACAGTAGAAAGCGTGTGTGTGAGTGTGTGCGTGAGTGAGTCGGGGGTTTGACCCGTTTGCTGCTTGAAGCTATGGTGAGCTCAAGTGTGTTCACGGGGAGGAACATGTGGGTTCAGTATCACAGCTCACACACACGCGATAATGGAGGAATCGCCACTTATAGGAATATGTGACGGTACACTCGATAAAAAGAAAGACACTTATTATTACACAAATAAAATTGGAGGATGTCCGGTAAGAGCGAGATTTTAAATGTCTCCTTTTAGCCGTAGAAAAGAGTGCTTAGCTACAGCTACAACATGGGTAACGTTGCTAGCTAGCTGTGTCTTAGCATTGCTATTAACTCAGTGGTGTAACATGGAGTAGATTTAACACGCGGTTTCGTCCAGTTGTAGGAAATCTGCCATCATTTTCCACACAGAAGCTATAAATCGCAATCTAATACCTACAGGATTCAAGGTGTCTGAGGATGAAGTTATAAATAAACAGTGAATTTTCAGGTTTCTACACACCCACAGGAGTAAACACGTTAGTGCTAGGCTTATATGTGGATTATGTACATCTGTGGTGTGATCAGATTTTAAAGAAAAAATCATATAAAGTTAAAATAACCTAATCTGACGTCTTATAATGGTTTAGACACGCTGGTTTCCGGTTCGGCCAGTAGTCGTGTGGTTATATTCATGTTCTGTGGGGTTTGAAGAAACCTGGTTCGAGTCCTGCTTTATTTAAACTTTCATAATCTTTTCCTCGGATTACACTGAAGCTCGAACTTTACATTGCATACACAATAATACGATGATTCACATCCAGTAATGAAAACAAATGAAACAACTCCACACTTTTTTAATAAGTTCAGTGAACTGGATTAATACATTTCAGCTCCACTCTCATGTGTTCACTCATAAACAGCAAGTAATCAGTCACAGAGGTTACAGATAAATATTGTCTTTAGTATTTTAGGTCATATTAGAATTATATTAATATTATATTGACTGTCTTGCTATACTAACGTGTATTATTTTTATCCCTACAGGATCTGATGCCTGGTGTATCTAACGTACATCATCAGTGCACGCTTTGTGGTGGGTTCCTTAGTCATGTTGTTCAAATATACTGCCCCCTTGCGGTGTCCCCATTTCACCGCACCATTAATGTATTTGCCTGCACCTCTCCACAGTGTCAGTGCAAACCAGAAAGGTGAGCTAACAGTTCCTGTTTATTGGAAAGTTAGTTGTTTGGTGCGTTTTTCAAGGTAAAGATTTTATTCTTATGGATTGTTCCTGTGCTTAGCTGGAAAGCGCTCCGTTCACAGTGTTTGGAGTCTGAGATAAAAGAGCCTTCACAGTGTCCGATTTCCGATAGAACACCAGTTTCCACCACAGACTGGTGTGACGATGCAGATGACTGGGGAATAGACTCCGAGGAGAATGTGGGCAATGAGCAGACTCTTACAACTCTGCTTGAGACAAACACTCTTGCAGCAAGCCTGGAAGTCAGCAGTAGGCTTCAAGACCTCTGTATAAACGTGTCAACGGGTGTTGAAGCTGCCAGACCACCTACAGATACTCCCACCTTTCAGACCTTCTACGTCTCTGTGGTGGATGAGACAGATCTTTGGGGCCAGAATGATCTGGATCATGCTAATGAACTACTGAAGGCGTATGAGGAGAGGGAGGGTGTGGCTGTCAGGGAGATTGCATGGTAAGAATAGGTTTGTTGTTGCTTGCTTGCTTATTTGTTTGTTTGTTTGTTTGTTTGTTTGTATAAGCCTTCACAGTCCCCTGTGATGGACTGATTATTTTATTCAGGGTGTAATCCATCCTTGCACTCTCTATTTCCTGGGATAGAAAACAGAGTTTTTTCTGTACATTTATTTTTATTATTAATAGGGTGAAGAATATAAGCATTAATTTTCAGTGTTTCTTCACTGCATATTAAAAGGTTAATGTTAACTTAAGCATTGACTGCTAATTTTTAGAACCATGTTGCCTTAGTGGTCTTGATGTGATTACTACTGCTTGCCTTAAGGTCGAGCAAATAAGGAAAGAGTTGATGATTGAAAAAATAAAACAGCTAACTTTGGACTTGCTCCTGATTTTCCTTCAGGCTGATTCATTTTATACAAAAGAAGAACCACAAGCCAAAATTAGTGCTCTTCTCTGGAGAAGACCAATCACTGTGATGAACTTAATTCTCCTTTTGATGTCACAGAGACTTTGGACCCCACTCACATCTCGGTGGAGTTTATATTAATCAGAGGGTCTGGCTTTCCTCCGAGTTCAAACAGAACTTTTGCATTTGAACTCAATTGAATGAAGCTGACAGCTATTTTATCCTTGAATATGTTTGAGCCACGATTGTGTACAATGACATCATCACCTGAACTTTTATTAAGATCATCAGTCTTAGAAATAGTTTTAGAAATAATTAAATAATGTCATGTTGAACCAGTTATACTTTTTTTTGTTAGTTTTTTCCATTCCAAAAACTGTATTTATCTTAGAAATGACTTTATGTCTCTAATATATATATATATATATTTTTGTTTAGCTGTAAAGGTGAAGGAGGGGACGAGGCATATGAAAAAACCAAAGCCAAACATGGAGATGCAGTCTTCTCCAGTTTCATGAAGAAAATCTCGATCTGTCCAGAGCAAGTGCTTCGGTGAGTGTAATGAGGTGGATAATAGGCAGAACTTTGGCGATAAACTAAAAAACTATCAGCATCCTCTGTTCAATGAATTGAGTACTAGTGCAGTCATTTCCTTTAGTATACTAATGAGGTCCGGATTTCAGTTCCCATGGAGAACTCTTGCATCAAAGCGATTTAATGCAAGTTAATTTAGGGTAGCAGAAAACAGACTATGGGAATTACAGGAATTATTATTAATGAGGCATGGAAAATGAATGGACCTCTACAATGTTTTGCAGTCAGAAAGATTAGATAGCACTGACTAATGGTTTTTCATTAGCACATAGTATGACCCTGTTTTTTGGTTTGCATCGTTAATTAAATTAAAGTTTTTTACACAATAAGCCATTGACTCCATGTGAGCATTACATTAGATGAAAGAACACAAAAATAAACAAAAACTGAGTGCAACCTCAACTACAGCAGACATAGTTATAGCAGACTTTTTTTTTAATTTGTGGCATTACAGTAATAGTGGCGTAAAAAGAAATAATGATTTCCAGAGCTGAACAATTTGACAATCATTTGTATGTGTTTTGGTAGTATGTAGTGATGCAATGTGTTAATTTTTTTCTTGATTTCTTCTGGACAAAGTATGGGTGCATGTGTTTTCATTCATATTATTGTTCAATTAATTGTTTTAGTTTTTTTTTTTTTTGAAGATTTAATAGCGGTTGTTATTGTCACTAACCAAGCCTTTGTGTACACATTTTTTCTCACTTAGAAAGTGTTTGCTGCAGTACCTTGCAGTCGGCTTTCTTTTGATTGTCATCATTCATTAAGAAACAAGTCCAATTGTCATTTCATCCAGTGTGTTCATATGGAGTCAGACTGATGCCACTATCAGTACCAATTTACCCTTAGTTACATGTTTTGCTTTTGGATCTTACAGATACAGTTGGAGCGGGACACCATTATTTATAATGGAACCTCCTTCAAACATAAATCAGATGGTGCCTCCTTGTGCACACTGCGGCAGTCCTAGAGTTTTTGAATTTCAGTTAATGCCAGCACTGGTCAGTTTGCTGCGCAGTACACAGCTAAGTTCAGGTTTGTCTGATGAAATCTATATAGTGTTTTTTAATTTTTTTAACTTTATATTTGAACATTTTGATCACACTGCTTCTAGTGTGAAACTTTCGTCAGAATTTATGATTTATTTACTGTTTATGTTTGCTTTTTAAATCCCCGCTAATAATGTGTAAAGAACAGCAACAATAAGATTAGGAATTTATGCTTCCACTTATACTCATTTAGAAACAAACTGCTTACATATTACAACGTTTCCTTTGAACTTTGGCATTCCCCTTTCAAGGAAATTACACTAAAATGCAAAACACACCAGATTAGAAATTCCATATAAATGTTTAAAATGTTAACATGTGTGTTGTATAGACTGGTGATTAACTCTATTCTCTCTTTTTTTGGCCTCCACAGAGCCTGCAGTTGAGTTTGGAACTGTTTTGGTTTATACCTGCAGAGACAGTTGTTGGACATCTGGATCAAGCTGTCCTATTGAGGAATTCCATGTTGTACAAACTGATCCTGACCAAAAGCTCTTTAAATAATAGTAAAAAATAAGATAATAAAACATAAATTAACAAACCATGCTTCTTGTTTTGTTTATTGTCCAGTATTTATAAAATGTTTTGTGCATCCCAATGTACTAAGTTTAAATTAGCCAAATAATATATGTACAATTGACATATACAGAATAAAACACTCTTTCTTATTTAACTAATGTAAAAACTGTGTAATGTAAAAACAGTGTAATGTGGAATAATAGGCAAGAAATGGTCAGTGTATGCAAAGTGATGTAACACAATATTTACAGTATCTCTCAAAAGTGAGGACACCCCTCACATTTCATCAGCCATTTTCATGTATCTTCACAAGAGACAATACTATAGAAATGAAACGTGAATATATTTGAGTAGTCAATGTGCACCTTGTATAGCAGTACAGATTTACTGTCCTTTGAAAATAACATACATCCATTATTGTCAAAATAGCTGACAACAAAAGTGAGTACACCCTAAGTCATAACAGCATGTCGTATAATCATGTAAAAAGCCACATGTCCTATTCATCATGTTCATGTTTTTGTCTGCTTGACAGGAACATATTCATTTGTGTATATTGTATTAGAGCAGCTAAAATTTGGTGCTTTATATTTCATTCTCATACTGACCACTGGATGTTCAACATGGCACCTCATGACAATAAACTCTTGAGAATTTAGGAAATTCTAATTGTTGCTCACCACAAAGATGCCTCGACTGTAATAAGATTGGTAACACCCTGACACTGAGTTACAGTACAGTGGTCAGGGTCATACAGAGGTTTTCCAAGACGGGTTTCACTCAGAACAGGCCTCACAAGGGTCGATCAAAGAAGTTGAGTCCTCGTGCTGTGTGTCAGGTGTAGAAGCTGGCTTTAAAAAAAAAACAAAAAAACAGATGCATGAGTGCTGCCAGCATTGCTTTAGAAGCTGCAGAAAGTTCGCTTGTCAATGTGCAGACCATATGACGCACACTGCAACAAGTTGGTTTGCATGGAGGTTGTCCTAAAAGGAAGCCTCTTCTGAAGGTGGCTCACACGAAAGACCACAGAAGACAAAATTTCAAAGGGCATAAATTACTGGAACCATGTCCTGTGGATAAACTTGTTTGGTTCAGATGGTGTTCAGCATGTGTGGAAATGCTTTGGTGAGATGTACCAAGAAAATTGTGTCTTGCCTACAGTAAAACACGGTGGTGGTAGCACCATGGTCTGTTTTGTTGTGGATGGATTCCAAACTGTGACATTCTGAAACAGAACATGATGCCCTTCCTTCAGAAACTTGGCTAAAGTTTTCTAAGTCAAGTCAAGTTTATTTCTATAGCGCTTTACACAACAGACATTAACTCAAAGCAACTTTACAGAATTTTAAAAGATAAGTTCTAACATAATAATGACCCCAAACAGGATCACAACTGCCTTGCTGAGGAAGCTGAAGGTGAAGGTGATGGAGTGACCAAGTATGTCTTCAGACCTGAACCCTATTGCACACCTGTGGGGCGTCCTCAAGTGGAAGGCAGAAAAGCACCATGTGTCAAACATCCAGCAGCTTCCAGAGTGTAAGAGGATCCCAAAAACAACCTCGCAGCTCTGGTGAATTGCCCAGGAGGATTAAGGCAGTGCTATATAAAAATAGAGCTCACACAAAATATTGACACTTTGAACACAGTTTTGACATGTTCACTTAGGGAGTACTCACTTCTGTTGCCAGTTATTTAGACAATAATGGCTGTATGTTGAGCCTTGAGGAGATATACTAAAACGGTTGCTGAAATGTAAGGGGTGTACTACATTTTGGGAATTATATATACATATATACACACACATTATATATGTATATATAGGTTGCTTAAATTCAATTAACATACACATGTATCAGCTTGTTTCATCACTCATAATTATCTGGCTGGATGTTGCCAATAGAAAATACATGAAAGCATCCAGTTATATAAAAATGAACATAAAACATCACATTTATATTCTAAATGTATATATTTCTAAAAAGCAGCTTTGTGACAATGTCTGTTATTAAAAACTATATACAAATAATTTGATCCTAGGAAAGTGCACAAACTGTAACCAAAAACAACCCAGAGACCCTGAAACTGAGGCAGAAAAAAGACCTGCTGTGTCACTTTGATGCTACTTATATATTACAAATTAAGTGTAATTAGAAAGATTTCAGCCAAGCAGAACAAGTTGCATAAAAAACATTAAGGTGGAAAACACATATGATACACTGTTTAGGTAGTGTGGTCAAATGGAAATTTGAGAACTTCACATTAAGGTGCATTAATGAGGTAAAACTGTGCACAAACAGGTGCAGTGCAGGGAGGAATAAGTTTGAGGTGCAGTGCAGGGAGGAATGAGTTTGAGGTGCAGTGCAGTGAAGGGAGGAATGAGTTTGAGGTGCAGTGCAGTGCAGTGCAGTGCAGGAGAGCTGCAGTTCTGCTTCTCTCCTGTTCAGCTTTACGGCGCACTGGAGCTCAGAGGAAGGAGTGGAATTCGTGCACGGTCTCTTCTCTCGCGAGGAAGGACGCCATTACCGAAATCCTACAAAACAACACGAGAATTCAGCGTTCACACGGTAATGTACGCGGACGCGCAGCAGCGGTGGTGTGCTGAGACCGGCGCGCTCGCGCTGACACACGGTTCCGCCGGGTTTTGCAGTGAAACACAGCGCGTGCGCTCGCGGTTTTTTCGCGCTTTTCGTGTGTGTAATGTGGCGGCACAGCTCCGGGCCTTTTTACACCTCGTCTACTCGCCGTCTTTTTCCTTATTGCTGCACACACATGCACACACACTGCTCACACTTAGCGCGCGCCGGCTAGCATGCTAGCTGTGTTTAGCATTAGCTGCTCCGTTAGCATGCGACGTTTGTTATTATTGTGCATAGAAGCTAAGACGACCATGGGAATATGTTTGTAGGAGCGTTTTTGTGCACATCACTGCATTTGGATATGTATACTTCTATTGTTGGAGAAATAAGAGTTGGGGAGTTGCTAGGCTAGTTTGCTACCTGGTAGCTAACACTTGCTATGGAGTGTAAGAGTATTGAAAGCATATTTACTTTTAGCGAGTGTTGAGAGAGAGAGAGAGAGTGTGTGTGTGTGTGTGTGTGTGTGTGTGAGAGAGAGAGAGAGAGAGAGAGAGAGAGAGAGACCAACTAATACCATTGAGCTTGTGTTTTACCTTAGCTAACTAGCTAGCTCTATGATTAGCATTAGCCTCACGCGCGGTTATCACTGACCTTGTGCACTGTTGCGCTGGCTGGTGGTTAATCAAACATTTGCACACAAAAAACCTGCACCTTAATAATAAAATAGCACTTATTATCGTCTAGAGAGGCAAATCAAATAATCCCGGGTATTACATAGGGCACCAACAGTGTCTGTTGTATGAATAGGAGGTTTGGAGGAGAACAGGAGGGTGGAAAGGTCTGTAGTTCAGGGGTTCTCATCCTTCATGAAGCTTCTTTGAGTTAAATAAATTCCACAAAATCTTATAACATCCATGCACAATCTTTGCACAGTATGTTTTATATTACTATATATACATATTACCTACTGCACCTTCTGTACATTATTCACTTTCACCCATGTACATATGGACCCCATACCCTGGTTTATCACACTGCTATTTATTTATTGTAAATAGGCCTCTTTTGCACTTCTGGTTCTATTTTAACTACATTTCATTGGCTCTGTATATTGGCTCTCTCCTTGCACAATGACAATAAAGTTGAATTTAATCTAATATTTTATTAAGGTACATTGTGATTACTTGTAATCCTAGATGTAGACTGGTGTCTGGGTTAAATTTAAATACATTTAGCCCATTGAATTAAGCTGCTTGCTATCCTGGCTCACTTCATTGAAAGCAGATTTTCCTAGAATGTTGGTTGTTATGGTTTTAAGCTTTCACGTTTATAGCTTTTGGGCGAGTCACTTATCCAGACTTTCTCAACAGCGCTCTATATGCTCCATCCAAATCAGGTCCTCATGCTTGTGCAATCAGGTCAGGGTCTGAGAAACTGGAACCATGTTAGAGGGGGATTTGTAGGATGAGTTGGTACAGAAGCAAAAAAGAATGCATGTCTGACTACTGCGGAAATGTATACAATACACGATTCCGTTTTATTAGTTTCACTAGTGTTTACCTGTGATAAATGTGAGCTAGTTTACTATACAACTAACCAACTGCACACCTCAAACAGCCCCATCATCCCAATCTGTGGGTCAAATGGTTGGCACAATGTTGTAAGCACACATTAAGAATTTTTCTCTTATTGCATCAAGCACTCAAACCTGTTCCAGCATGATATTCCCCTGTACACAAAGTGTCATCCATAAAGACAGTAATTGCTGAAGAACTTCAGCAAAGAGCCTAACAAATCCCCACTGAACACTATTAAAAGGAAGTGGGATAATGACTGCACAACAACCCTTCTCATTCAACATCAGTTTCTCACCCCATTAATGCTCTTACACACTATGTTAGGTTTTGGAATGTGCACACAGTCTGTTTCTCAGCTGTCCACATACTTTTGATCATATAGTGTAGCTGTGTTAAAGTTTTATGATAACCGTATGCAATCATTACACTTGTAGATATAACTTATTTAGGGCTGCAACTAACGATTATTTTGGACAATTAATCAGATGATTCCCCACCTCTCTCGAATAACCGGATACATTTTCCCCCACATTTTTTTAATAAGATGTTTTGCTTGTTATAACTATATAAAACCCTTATTCAGGGTATTTATGTATAAAAGTGTACTTAAAATGCAAGAGCAACATATTGATTTTAACTATCTTTAATTCTGACATTTTATAAAGTTTATAGTGGCTGCTTGTTGTGTGCATTGGGGATTTCTCCTTTGAACAAATTCACTCATATCGGGTTGTTTCTGGAAAAAAAAACAGCATTTGAGTATGCAAGGTGAAACAATTTGTGTAAATCAACATTTATATTGCGAATAATAATTGCGAATGGCAAGTTGACAACCATGCTTAAAAAATTATATAAAATATAATAAATCATTAAAAAAAAAAAAAAAACAGTTGTAAAGATATGAGTATGGTATAATCAATGATATATCTAAAATCTATTATTCGTTTTGCATAATAATTAAATGATATATGCATAAATTAAGTATACAAACATTAAAAACAAGCATTTGAATGTAGTAAAGCCGCAGTAAATCACGTTTGAAGAGAGGAAGGAGAAAAGGATTTGTGGCGATTGGCCAGGCAGAGGGACCGAGCTGGGAAGGATGTGCTACAAGTTAGAGCAATAAAGGATGGAGATGGAAATGTGTTGACTAGTGAGGAGAGTGTGTTGAGAAGATGGAGGGAGTATTTTGAGAAGCTGAGGAATGAGGAAAATTAGAGAGAGAGAAGGTTGGATGTTGTGAAGATGAAGCAGGAAATGCATAAGACTGGTAAGGAGGAAGTGAGAGCAGCTATTAAGAGTGGAAAGTTGGTTGGAGGGGATGACCATGTAGAAGCATGGAGATGTTTAGGAGAGACGGCAGTGGAGTTTTTAACAAGATTATTTAACAAGATTTTGGATGTGAGAGGAGTCCGAGGAATGGAGAAGGAGTGTGCTGGTACAGTTTATTTAAGAATAAGGAAGACGATTTGGAGACACGATGAGGGAGACGTGATTGAGATGGTTTGGACATGTGAAGAGGAAGGACATGGGGTATATAGAAAGAGGAATGCTGAGGATGGAGCTGCCAGACAAGGCCAAGAAGGAAGTTTTTGGATGTGGTGAGGGAAGACATGCACAAAGAAGAAGATGTTTTAATTACGTGAGCATCAATTAACATGCTATTGACTATTATACTATTGGTAGCTATCAGGTGGCATTTTTAGTTGAGGAACTGTACTATTCTTTGTTGTGATCATTTGATATATTTTGTTACACTTTTTATCAGTTGTTTTCAGTCATTTATGCATGTTTTGTGGTAAGTAAGACAATGTTAGGGTGAGTGTAATGAGTAAATATTAGGTTATGTGCTGTATGTTTATAACTTCACATACTACAAACCCCCGAAAGCCCCACACTGCAAACGACCTGCATCTGGCCAACAGCCTGAATGAGTATTACAGTCGCCTTTGTAAGACAATGGGACAGCCCTAACATCCCACCTCACACATCACACCCCTCCTCCCCCAACACAAGAACGACACTCTCCATCCTAAAGAAAGATGTTCACAGAGTCTTTAAGATATAGAACTCACACAAAACAGGCAGACAGACTCTGTTTCTCTATCTGCCCTGAAGTACTGGGCTGGTCAGCTTTCCCCAGTGTTCACAGACATCGTCCACACCTCGCTGAAGATATGCCGTGTGCAAGCCTACTTCAAAACCTCCACCATCATCTCTGTTCCAAAAAAGCCCAGGATTACAGGACTCTATGACTACAGATCAGTCGCTTTGGCATCAGTAGTAATGAAGTTCTTTGAGTGCCTTGTGCTGCCCCATATAAAATCACAGAATCACATCAAATCACAGACCCATCAGAGCAAACAGGTCTAACTGCAAAGTTAACATAGCTTTCCAATTTATCCTCCAGCACCTGGACTCCCCAGGAACCTAAGCCAAGGTCCTGTTTGTGAATCTCAGCTCAGCCTTCAACACAATCATCTCTGCTCTGCTACAAGAAAAGCTCTCCCAGCTAAGTGTGCGTGATTCCACCTGCATGTGGATCACAGACTTCCTGTCTGACAGGTGATAGCACATGAAAATGAGAAAGCGTGTCTCTGACTCCCAGACCATCAGTAATAGTTTTAGATAGCTTTTAGACCGTGTTATTTCTTCTTTACTTTTTTCCCCTGTATACCCACAGCTGCACCTCCAGTCAACAGTCTGTACGACTACTCAAGATTGAGGATGACACCACTCTCATAGGGCTCATCTCTAAAAATGATGATTCTGCCTACAGGTGTGATATTATCCATCTGGTGGCCTGATGGTTGTACTTCCTGGAACAACTAAAGAAGTTCTGCTTACCAAAGTCAATGATGGTGCACTTTTACACCTCATAATTGAGTCCATACTCACCTCGTTCATTACCATCTGGTACACTGCTGCAACTGCTAAAGGCAAAGGCAGACTGCAGTGTCATCCAGTTTGCTGAGAAGATGATTATCTGCAATTTTCCACTTCTAACGAAGCTGTTCACTTTTAGGTCCCTGATGCAGGCAACTAAAACTGTTACTGACCCTCTCAACCTGGACACAAACTTTGAGCAGTCCATCAGGACCTGAACCTCACGCTACAAATTTTTGTTTTTTTCACATCTGCAACTGACCTCATTAATAATACTAAGAACCCACCATCATCTTTTATCTGCTTCCAAAATGTGTTCAGTCACTGACTTTATTTATTACTTAATTTAATTTTCCTAATTTTTTATAATTTTTATTTGCATTATATATGTATGTATATATAATCATATATTTTTATAGCACCATCACACAATAACAAAAACCCACGATACTTACCAGTAAAGGTGATTCTTATTCATGTTGGTTTTCAGTCAGTGATGTCAAGAAGCTGGCAGAAGTGGATGGACAAAGAATTGTTGAACCCCACAATAGCACATACTCCCTTTAGTTAAACGTGATGTTTGAACATGACTCTCAAAAACATTTTAAAATGGAAGCGCACACAATCTGCTATCCCTGTTACAGCAATACACATAATAGCCACGTGTAAAGGATATTAATTAAAATAAAATGGCGAAATTAATTCCTAAACATTTGGAGTAAAATAGACGACATAAAACTGGAGGCTGGTTAATTGTATTGGGCATCTGAATGCTGAAGTTATCTGGAGGTATTTGAAAGGATTATTCTGTTGTTCGAGGGTATTTAAAAGTCAAAGCATTGAGTTCACAGTTTAAAGCTTGGACTTCAAAGCTGAACTTGGAACAAAGAAGAAATTGGAGTATACATTTCTGAGATAAAGCATTTGGAGCATCTGAAGACCGGTCCCTAGGGCGTGCAAATGATAATTTCTTACATTGCAGAATAAAGACAGATGAGGGTTATGCATGTTGTGGAGATGTGAAAAACATGCTTTGTTAATAGTTGCTGTTTGTGCTTTTTTTTTTTTTTTACTTCTCAGGCTTGAATGATGTCTGAGCAGGATCTGGTGGAGATTGTCCAGATTGCTGTGGCTGACTTAAACCATGAGGAAAATGATGCAGGTAAAAAATCACTAATGCCTACTATGGTTTTATAGATATTATATACAAAACTTCCTATAACATTTGGCTGGATTTATATGCTCCCTGCAATTTATTTACTATGTTTATTTTCTAGTTATTTTTCAGTTTCAACCATTTTGCCTAATTCCATTTACATTTTATTAGCCCAATAATTTATTGCCTATCTTTCATTAAATATATATATATATATATATATATATATATATATATATAATTTTTTTTTATTATTATTTATTTATATATAGTCTTATTTTAAGATTTTCTTTGGATTGTTAGATTTTTTAATTTGTCAGATAATCGTCTTTGTGATTGGTCTAGGTGTTCTGGAGAACCATGAGGATGCTGATAAGCCTGACCGAAAGCGAGCAAGGATGGAAAACAGTAACCAGGATATTAAAGTAAGATTAGCACTCATTACAAGATAACATAATCCAAAAATAACATCATTTACATTATAATAGATATGAAGCAGATTAATACTGAACTTTAGACATTAAAGATAAAAAAATACTCCTGACAAAACAGGTTAAAGAATTTATTAGCTCTGTGGTGCACCACATGACACTGTACTATATTATGAATTTATAAATCAAGTAAGGTTAAAAAGAAAGAATGACAGTTATCTTTGTGTATTAGCTCAGTATTTTAGTTTTTGAAGTTGTGGGGTTGACCAGCTTTGTCTTATAAGAGACAAAAACCACACACACACACACACACACACACACAGTTTGGCTAGGCATTGCAGTAGAAATTGAAGCATGGTAGTGGAAATTGCATGATCCTCGATTGCTCTGCTGTTTAGAACATCAACAGCATGTTGTATTGTCCATGTGATTCAGAGAATGTTGAGAGCAAACTTTTTGCACCAGTCTGTATGTAATCTAAAGCTAAAAATAAGTTGGGGCATGCAGCATAACATTGATCAAAAGAAGAGTAAATCAGGAAATCAACAACAGAATGTCTCAAACTGAATACATACCACATTTCAGAATGCCCATATTTTACTGACATCAACCTCTTTGAAATTCTGTGATCTGAAGCAGGCTGTTCAAAACTGAAACAGTTTTGTAGAGAGGAATGGGCCACAATGCCTGTGGTTCAGTATTGGTCAGCAGCTACACAATGTGTCTGGCTTAACATTTTCCAATAAATGATTATTCATTTATTTATTTATTTTTACTAATTACTACATTTGAGGCATCACATGCTTTTTCCGTTCATAAAAGTGCTCATTTAAACGACTCGGCAGTGTAAAGTCTTACGCGTGTTCTTTATTAAATCCAACTTTAGTATATTACGACTTCGCAAAGATGAAATCCAGATTAAATTTTACGATCCATTTATGGAGAAATCCAGATCGTTCTAAAGGGTCCATAAACTTTTTTTTTTTATCCTGCAAGTATAAATTCTAGGTAGATCAAAGTTTGATGAAAGAGGAACACAATAGAGTTAATACATAATACTTTGTTGGATGTTTGATCATTGTACCATATGAGTATCTGCCTGTATTTTTGCAGGCAATGTTAATGTCTATCAGCCAGGCTATTTGCCAGAGGTTAGACAACATGGAGGCAAAGCTGCAGGTGCTGGAGGCAACATGTAGGGCCTTGGAGGAGAAGTTTGACACTATGATGGGGAAAAGCCCAGGTGCAATTCAGGTGCCAATGGTGGCCGGATCACCTTTTGGTGCTACACAGACCTGTGACAAAGTTCGCTGGTGAGTAAAGTATAACTATGATCTGTACAACAGAAAAATATTTTATATACCTTTTGAGTTTCATTAACAGCGTTCTGATGGTTGTGTTGTCAGTGTTGTGCCCCAGACCAACGTGGTAATGAGCAGCGAACGAAAACCAGGCCAAGAGGAGCCACTTGCTCGTACCACAGACTCACTGGAGAATCTTCTTAGCAAGTGAGGCATTTGTCCTTCTTGTTATTTTCACATAAATAAAATCTCCACATGTGAACCAATCATTGGAATGTCAATAAGCCAGTCATCATTGTTATTGCCTTTTTTCTACTGCTATTGATTGAGGGCAAATATCTTGCTTCAATTACATAGCGTTAATTAATATAGTTTAACCAAATATTTTGTAGGTTCTGTTTTTATTAGCTCTTAATGAATGTAGTAGGTCATTTCAGCATGCTAATTGTGTCCAAGGCTCTGACACATGATTTTTTGTAATATATTTAGTGAATCAGTAACACCTGAATATTTGGCTGACAGTACGGTGGGCAGAGGGAAACAAAAAACAATCGTCTTAAAGGTGCCAGGGCCAGACGAGAGTCAGGAGGACCAAGACAGTGGATCAGAGGCCAGCGACTCTGTGTCCAATAGTGGCCAGTCTTCATCGCAGAACCCCAACAACGTCACACTCATCACCCTGAACTCAGAAGGTAGGAGGCGGGCTTTAGACGGCTGTGAGAACATGCAGGTTTGTTTGGCATGCTTTTGACCAGGTCTGGCTCATGTATTTTTAGATACTAGATTGGAAGTGAGAAGACTGATCAGCAAAAAAATGTGGTTCAAGTCCTTTTAAATATTAGATGCTGGGTGTGTGTGTGTGTGTGTGTGTGTGTGTGTGTGTGTGTGTGTGTGTGTGTGTGCAGATTACTATCCTTGGTGCTCAGGAAAATCTATAGGATTTTTTTTATTGTTTGACCAAGCTACATAATGTCATCACATGATTTGCTGATAAAACAAAAAAGAAAAGACTGTATTTTCTTTGGTCTTTTGCGGTTAATCAGAGATTTTGTGAAATTGATTAAGGTAAGAATGAATATGGAAGTTTTGTGTGTGTATTTAAATCAGCTTTGGACTGTTTTTGACCGTTAAGGATCTGTTGTACGACTCTTACTTGGGAATGGGCTTCAGTTATAAAAGCTGGTTCTGATTGAACAGCTTCTGCTTTTGCTTTTATTATTTGCTGTCTGGATTGTGGTTTCTGTGAGAGGCTTTGTGCAATTCACAGTCATATCCTATGCATATATCCTGTTACTTGAAGCTGTAAAATTTTTTTTTTTTTTTTATCTTAATTTTTTTTGAGTGTTTGAGTAGCTGCAGGGCAACACGTGGTTCTTAAAGAAAACTTTAAGCTTTCTTCAGCCCACATGTCTTTCTTGTGTTCAGCTTCTGTCATCATCAGTCACGGCTTGGCTCCGTCTGTCAAGTTCCACTGGAACAAACTTCTTAGGACCAACACTATCACACTAACTAGCTTTGACTCGGTTAACAGCACCCGTTGTGTTCTTGCTGTCTCTGTGCTTTTTACTGCTTTGCTGTTTGATACATATTGGACACCCTGATAGTATTATTGTTATGTACTGAATCATTGATAGATAATTGATCTTTCATTTTGGTGTTTTCCAGCATCTTGATGGGAATAATATCAGTGTCTTGGATTTAGGGCCATTGTGTAAAACAAGATGGAGACAGTATTGTTAGAGTGATTCACATCATTCTAATTTACACAGTTTTTTAAAAAAAGCTCCTGCTCTGCATCTAATTGAGTTAAAATAGCATGAACAGTCAAGTCCGTTTTCCCTCCCCCTACTTCCTCTCATGAAGTATACATATTGACCACCAGGGGGCAGTTTTGTATCATGGCCCCATCATTGTGAAACTTGGGAATACCTACTTAAAGATTTTTTGATAATTGGGTTGGGGGTTAGGGGTTACATCTCCCCCAGCCCCCCTCCCCTGGTTAGTCTTATTTCTTTAAAGATATGCACTTGTCTGCTAGTTGGCAGGCAAGTCATAGACATAGAGACTAAATAAACAATTACTACATTTGTGTATTATAAACAGCGAAGCAAATAAACTATCCAACCTAATATAAAACATCGTAGAAAAATAAACAAGATGGTTTAATGCCATGTTTCCCAAGCTCACCCCTCCTCCACATTTTTGCTTGATTACCGATCATGGAGTACCAGTTGTCTGTGTTCTTAATTGCCTGGTTCATGTGGTTTACTGCAGGACTGAACACACTGCTGCTTCTTTCTAGATCTGTCACAGTTTTATACGACTGATTGAAGATGTTTTATTTAAGCAGCTTGCTGTCATTCTGTTTATTCTGCCATTACCCATGGGGATCAATAAAGTCTTTTCTTATTAAACCTCAATTCTGTAGTGTAATCTCTGACTGTAGTTCCAGCTGCAAGGTTTATATGAATGCAATCAGGGCCTGGGACGATCCACTTAATCTGATTAAAAGCCATGAATAATTTTAAATTTTGTGTATTTTGATGTAAAAAATGTTTCCTGGCTTCAGGGCTGTATTAGACAATATTGCGTGCCATCAGCAGCAACATCATTGCAGAAAATTCTGAGGAACGGGGAATTTTTCGAATGTGTGTGTCTGCATATTCAGTAGCTCTGGGGAAAGTTTTAATGGAGATGATTTACACATTATTACTGCTTAATTTCAAATTTTCTTAGCTTATATTCAGTTGTGTAATATAATCCGCTCTTTCATAATATTTAAATATTTATTGGACTGTGTTTTTGTTGCCTACTATTCACATAAACGCTTTATGGACATAATTTAGAAACACCAAGAGATTGTAAAACCATTTTACTGCTATTATGAAAGTTTTGTGGAATCCTGCTTTGTTTGGGGAAAAAAAACTAAAACACTTTGTTTGTCCGAATGAAAAGATTTTCTGATCCATTTTTACACACACTAAAGAGATGTTTTGGCTGGCATATGAAAAACAAATAATTAACATAGGATGATCATGATGGTCTCCTTCTATCGTGTTTGTCTGTGCAGAGGACTACCCTGCAGGAACATGGCTCGGGGATGAAAATAACCCGGAGATGCGTGTGCGCTGTCCTGTCTCTCAAGGCGACATGCTGCACATCAGCAGTAACTGTCGCACACCAGAGAAGATGGCGCTCACGCTGCTGGACTACCTGTTCCACCGCGAGGTGCAGGCCGTCTCTAACCTGTCTGGCCAGGGCAAGCATGGCAAGAAGCAGCTGGACCCACTTATGATCTATGGCGTCCGCTGTGAGTATCACACACACACACACACACACACACACACACACACACACTCGACTAACACATTATGCTTTAGCCTTTTACACACCATCTGATAAGGAGCCAGTTCAAGGGGTTGTGCTTTACTTTATGCTCCATTTTTATCTGTCCAGATCTTTTCACTGGGTTATTTGTGTTGCAATGTTTAAAAATCCTCGATTCTGATTGGCTGAATTGTTTTCTAAAACAGCACAGCCATGATAAGAGTTATATAGTTATAGTGTTATATAGTGTTGACCCTAAATTGATACTCGTACTATAATAACGAATTACATAGACTTACATATTTTCTTTGTTTGGAATTATAATACAACATATTGAATTTGTGCATTTGGGGAGAGAAGCTGTGAGTTCTAAACAAAATCTAAAGGATTACAAAATACAGATCGACTTAAATGTCAATGCAACATTTATTTACACCGGCATTTGCTGTTATAAGATCCTTTTCCTAAGCCATTTTACTCTGGCATGTCTCACAATGTACACACACATGCACACACTTAGCATTCTAACTAAAAAAGCCAAAGCCAAATTCAAAGCTCAGTGTTCCAAGGTTTACATGTGACGTGATCCTTAATGAACCTATTGTGCACTCTGTATCTAAGTTCATACTTTTCCCCATCCGCAAACCAGATTGAAACAACTTAAAGTCAATCTTTATTACATATTTTTGCTCTGATATGGTGCAGACTGAATGCCCAAGGAAATCCAAAGTGGCATTTACAGAGATCATGTGTCACAGTACAAGTTAAGCACTAATGATTTTGATAGAAGGACTGTGATAAATAAAGGAGAGCACAGCCTTCAGCCTTGACCTTTCCAGAAATAAGCTTTACTATAGTATAGTTGTCCCGAGCCTTTTAAACATGATATCAATTAAAAATGGACTTTAAACTAACTGCCAAGTAGACAGCATTTCAGGAATGAATCATTCATTTCTCGACCAGTCAGAATGGACTGTAGGGTAGAAATACCACAACCTAAAGCATAGTTTTCAAACATGGATTATACTGACAGTCTGCTAATGTTTATATTTGCTTTGTATATAAAAGAGAGGAATAGTATGGAATGTGAGGTCTGCTGCGACTGGAGCACCTTTTGTGTGCGCCCACACACACACACACACACATACAGTTCTCAGTGTGGAGAAGTGATAGCTGCTTTGATAGCTCAGCCACACCTAGTCACTTTCATCCCCACCCTTTTGGTTCATTCGACCACCCACACTTCCCGTGCCAGTGTGACCTGCTGAATCTTTGCTTTATTTTCCCAGAAACTAGAACCAGTTTATAGCTACACACATATTGTTAGTACAATGATTGGGTTATCTTTTCTTGTCATGCTCTGGGTGTGAAGCTGTCACAATGAATTGCACAGTGTTATCGTATCTGAAGGAAAAAATATTTACACTTGAATGTTTTAAATAATGTAGTCTACTCTCACAGAATCTAAAAACCTATAAAGAGGCATGTGCTTGTTAACTGTGCTTTTGACTCTTTAACGCTTGAACAGTAATGGAGAGAAATAAGTGAATAAAGAATCATTAATGGTACTCTTTGTTTTTACATATTATTTATTTATTATATTAAATATTAAAATCTTCTGCCTGTGACATTACATTTGATCGATAGCCAATATTTGACATCATTTATAGAACAGAACAGTAATTCAAATTTAATTTCAAGTTGATTTTGTTAGACCTACGCTGTACTGATTACTAAATTATTGAACATTTGATTGAATTTTTGGGCCAAACTGTAAATCATTTTTGTCCTGTGTAGGTCATCTTTTCCACAAATTTGGCATCACCGAATCAGACTGGTACCGTATCAAACAGAGCATTGACTCCAAGTGTCGCACAGCATGGAGACGGAAACAGCGCGGCCAGAGCCTGGCGGTTAAGAGCTTCTCCCGCAGAGTACCGGCTGCCCGCACTGGCTCAGGTAACACTGCCATGCTCTACCCAGGCAGTATGGGCATTGAGGCAGTATTTAATGTCTTGTTTGATAGTTTCTGTTTGTGAGACTTAGCTGCTCTGTGCTCTTGAGAGAACCTCGCTTCAAACTCAGAATGTGTGAGTTGGGAGGGTTTTCAAAAACAGATGGTTTTAATCCCAGCATAATGCTTCCTGTCCAATTTCTTCCTCTATGAGATCTGTGGGCTACCACTTCTGACCTGCTGGCACACACCCAAATATCCTGTATGAGCCCACCAGAGTGGTGTGTATGTAAAAACATACACACACACATCCTGCAGAGTTCGCTTTCTTCACCTCATTAGACTTTTGGTGATGATGCAGGAGATAGTGATATAGTGAGGGTTAAGTGCTCATTATAGAAAAGCTCCTTCACAGATCTAGATATTATATATAGAGATTATATGTCTACAAAAAAATATTTGAGTGGACCCTGTTCAAATTTTTTTGTCACTTTATATAAGTCTTTATAAACGGACCCTTGTGTATTTAATGCAAGAATATGTGTTGTTCTCTTAAGTCCAGATATGTTAAGCTGAAAAATTCAAATAGGGTCTACTTTCATTTTTATATCACTGTATATGTGTATTCACATGTATATGTAAAGCCATCTGGGGTATGGAAGATTTTTACATAGACTTAAAAAAAAAATGTAAGAAATGCAAATTTCAATAAGTAAGCAAAGCATTTTAAAATAAATATTTGAATAAGAATAAATCCCAACTCTAAATTTTGTGATATAATAGTTATGCAGTTCATATAATAGCTATAATAGCTACCTTATATATATATATATATATATATATATATATATATATATATATATATATATATATATATATATATATCAGTAGAGGAATGCTGAGGATGGAGCCACCAGGAAGGAGGAAAAGTGGAAGGCCAAGGAGGAGGTTTATGGATATGGTGAGGGAAGACATGCAGGTAGTTGGTGTGAAAGAGGCAGATGTAGATTACAAGGGGGTATGGAGACGGATGATCCGCTGTGGCGACCCCTAATAGGATCAGCCGAAAGAAGAAAAAGAGTAGATACCTCATTATTTTTTTTTTATTGTCAAATTTTGTATCTCTACGTCTATGGTGAACACTGACCATTCTGCAGCCGTTTGTGCAAAAACAGAATCACATTTGTTAATTTGTAGTTTCTATGAAAGTGCTACTTGTGGTTGCAGCTGGACAGCAGCATGTATCGCCCAGCCTAGGTGTGGCTGCTGTTGACCACTGTGATGATAGTGAGTGTTTAGGCTATGGGGCTTCGTTTACTTTTAACTGCAGGGGTACAAGTGTGTTTGGATTGCTCACAGGCGCGTCCTTGTTGTGTTTTCAGTGGTGGTTTATGCTGTATAAACATGTGTAGCTTGGACATTACACAAGTGTTTCAGGAGTGTGTGATGGGGTTTTCACATGTGAGAAAGCACATGTATACCTTTATGTGTGTATATATGTATGTATGTATACCTTTGCTCAAGTCTTAATGTATTTCTTAGCCTTCAGCTCATGTATAAGTATGAGAGATTGTGTTTATAGTGATTTATTATTTACCATGTCTTATCTGTGCTGTCTTTCCTGTGTATCATTAGTAATATGTAGTCTAAATCGTTCTGTCTTTTCCCTTCTTGCTATTCAAAAACAGTCAGTTGACATAGACTGTGCACTTTTGTACTATTATACTATCCACTATTTTAAGGAATGTAAATATGTAATGTGTGTGTGTGTGCGTGCAGAGGGGGTCTCGGTAACAGAAACGGCATCTTTGGAGAGCTCCACACAGGCCCTCCAGTACGCACTGGCTGGTGCAGGCCAACAGGTCCAGATCCACCGCATAGGAGAAGACGGACAAGTACAAGTAGTGAGTATACACATGCACAGAACAGTTCCTCTCCTGAGTATTCGAAACGGTCTAAACATTCCTGCACTGCTTTTCTTCCCCAGTATCTAATAGATGAGCACATGCTAATCTCCCCAGGAGAGTGTATGAGGCCCTGCGCTGTATACACGTGTGCATTAGTGTTTAATAAAGCTGAGCTTTGAAAGTAAAAAGCTTCCTGTGTTCCTCTCAAGAGGTTTTCAGTGATCTGTGAACTTTACAGCTGCATTTGGCCACTTCCTTTTATATCAGGTTGCACCTGTTCCCCCATTATGATGTTATGTTAGTAAGATTTTAATAGTAATCCAGTTAAAAGAATATTTCAGAATGTGATAAAAATAGATCCTTATTGCATGTAATTTTTGCTGTTCCTGCTATTTGGCTTTTTCAGATTTTTCTCCCTGTGTCTCTTTCTTCCCAAATTTGTATCTTTTTATACCCTTCTCCAACTCAGTGCCATGACAATTTTTATCTGTTGGTTTTATAGCTGTGATTTTGTTCATTCTTCTGAATGGCTTTGCTGCCTGGAGGGTGTCAAAAAAAACCTGCTTATAATATTTGCAAGTGGCTAGGCCAAGTGCTGACTGTTTTCATCATTAGACACTTTCAAGAGAAAACAGTGAATTATTTTAACTAAAGCAGGTCAAGAGGGATGTGTGAGGCAAAACCCATCAACTGGTGCTGGTAGAAAAAGACATTAAGCTCTAAATCATATATTTACACGAAAAAAGAGAAAGAGAGAGCGAAAGAGAGGGAATGAGCAGCCAGGACCTACCGTTTAGTAGTTATTAGGCTCTTGACATTACACAGAAGCTTAGTGGCAGCAGCTGAGGCTGAAATTTACAAGGGCGGTTAATGCACTAGAGGAAATGTAAAGCACACGCACTGGCAGGACACGGCCTCTAAAGGCTGCTATGCAAGTGCTGGCTTTAATGTGCACAAGAGAACCAAGCAAGGCCTCAATTTTATTTCTCAGAACAGCTGCTAGGTCACACACACGTGAACACACACACAAACTTGTTCTTTTCCCCCCCCCACTTAGATTCCACAGGGACACCTCCATATAGCTCAGGTGCCACAGGGTGAGCAGGTGCAGATCACACAGGACAGTGAGGTAAGCGCCTCTGCTTCTAGATAGAATTATACTTTTTCTGTCATAATCTCTCTATCTCTCTCTCTCTCTGTGTAATAATGTGGTTTGTGTAGATGTTTCTTATTCCAGATTTTAGCACACCCATTGAAGTTGACCCTCAGCCAGTTTTTTCCTTAAATCTTGGTCAGACAGACTTTTTAAAGAGGGTGTTGTGAAACATAATCACTTTTTTCCCTTAACTCAAGCATTTACCAAACACAATCATGACAGGTTCAGTAACCAGTAAATAAAACTGTTATGATCTCAGACACCTGAAGCTTATTAACACGCAATCATGAATTGGAGCGGTTGTGCAATGTAAGCGTCATTCCTTGAGACTAACGATCGCTCAGAGAGAATTATTGTCTCCTTCAATGCAATTCAGTGCCTTTTAGTTCCAGAGGTTTTGGAATCATTGGGGTATGAATTGTATAAGCAGTAATGCATGTGAATTACATAATATCCATCTGGAAACAAATGGCGCAACAGCAATCACATGTTAAGCCTCAAGGAGCCAGTTGTATATAAATGAATTAAGATTTTATCTGAGAAAAAGGAATAAAGGTAATAGAGTGGTTTCCTGTGGGTTTGAGGGCCCCGTTTGGCCCGATGCATCACAGTCAAGGGCTTTCCCACTTTTACTATCTACTTCCATCATAGTCAGTGTGTTACTTCTGGGGGTTTTTTCCAGCTTCCTGACTTTCTTTATTTATCTCAATTATTCCAGTGTTCCTCTAATTTGTTGTCTTTATGTATAATATATCTGCTCTTTCTCTTTACACTCAGTTTCAAGTTTTAAGTCACACCCTCACTTGCTAAATCTATTACTAAAGCACTTTTATTCAGAATTGTTTTCTTAATTTTATAATTAATGTCGTCTTTTTTCTTTTGGCTTCTCCCATTAGGGGTCGTCACATCCGTCTCCATAACACCCCCGCCCCTACATCTGCCTCTTTCTCACCAACTACCTGCATGTCTTCCCTCACCACATACATAAACCTCCTTCTTGGTCTTCTCCTTGGTCCATCCTCATCATTCTTCTACCGATATACCCCATGTCCCTCCTCTGCACATGTCCAAACCATCACAATCGCGCCTCCTTCATTTTGTCTCCAAAACGTCCTACATGCACTGTCCCACTAATAAACTCATTTCTAATCCTGTCCATCATCGTCACTCCCAACAAAAAACCTCAACATCTTCAGCTCTGCTACCTCCAGCTCCACCTCCTGTCTTTTACTCAATGCCACTGTCTCTAATCCATACAACATCTCAGGTCTCACCACAGTCCTATAAACTTTCCCTTTCATTCTTGCAGATACTCTTCTATCACAAATCACTCCTGCCACTCTTCTCCACCCACTCCACCCTGCCTGCACTCTTTTCCTCACTTCTCTTACACCTCATTTTATAATTAATGTATTGCTTTAAAATAATGAGGTAGGTGTGGAACAAGGGCAGATAATTCAGTGGTAATATCAGGGCTCAGAAGGTTGTGGCTTAGAATCCCAGAGCTTTTAGTGACACTGGAGTTTATCATACACACCTACTTAGCTATGTATTTGGACCGATTTTTTGGAAATGTAAATTTCATAAAACTGTCTTTTAAAAAAAATGCTAAAATGGAAAAAGCAAGGCTGTTCCAAAAATAATATTTCCTGGTGAATTTGGAAAGTATAATATTTATGGCAACAAGCTGCAACATCTCCAAGCTGCACTTCACTAATAATCTTTGTATCAGAAAGTTAACCCAAAGAGCATGTTTTTTTTTTTTTTTTTTTTTTTAATAAATGATTTAATGTTGTAGTCATATAAAAATGTTATAAGAAAACAGAATAGGCACTATTCTGTTTAGCGAAACATAATTAAACATAATTGCTTACGTTTTACTATGCAATAGCATTTGCTTGATTTAGTCTTCAATAAGATTTTCGGATCTGCTTGTTCTTATAAATAATGTGACCAACTCTTTGCAGGGTTCTCACAGCTGTCAAAAAAAATTCCCCTGAAAGAATTTAATCTTAATTATTTCAGAATCATTAAGGATTTTAAGTTCTTGAAAAATATATGAAGATGTATAAATGAAAGGTAATTCAAATGTATAGCTTCTCACTGTGACTCAGTGGTCTGTTTGTTTTCAGTGAATAACCAGATGGCTCATTTCTGGCAAAAAACAAAACAAAAAAAAAAACGTTTATGCAACAATTTTGCCTGAAGTGGAATACAAAGTGAATTATGGGCCATTCCCTGAGACTAAACGTTCTCATTTTGTTTTGCTGTTTGTGGCTTTTGGAGAACTAAATGCATTGCATTGTCATGAATTTAGAGATATTTACAAGGCAGATTCTGAACCAAACAGATGGTCTTCGGTGAGTCATGGATCAGTTCCAGTCATGGCACTAGAGAGTGACACATAGTGATGTTTTGCATTAATGATGTTTGGTAAGGAATGTCACAGTTAAAGTCTTTCTCGAAGGGGTTTCTTGGTTCTATTTCACTATATCAGTAAATATGATGGTTACATCATAGGATTAGGCTACAGATTTGTGTAATAATTGAATCACAGGATTATATTCATGTAATAAATCTGCACTTTGATTAAAAGTGCGGCGATAAAAGTGTTTTCACACTGAAAAATATTTCTTGCTGTAAAAAGTTTAGAATCCTGTTTTCAGCCTTTAGTTCTTGGAAATGTTCCTGTTTTATTATGGGTGCTTCATTATTTAACCTCACAATCTCCCAGAACTTTATCTTGAAGCATATTATTCAGTATTATTTCACTATAAAACAGTACAGTTTGAAGAATATAATTGAAAGTTTTTCATTATAAATCCCACATTCAAATTCTTTAAACATTATCTAATTATCCACTATGATTACTGCAGCGTGTTAAATCTGACACTTTGTTGTTGAACTTGTAATTTTTTTTTTTTTTACTTTCATTTTTGGTCAAAATGTTTTCCTCTTTTAGCCATTGTAATGCAAGTTTTTTGATATATAAGCATCCATTGTGATGTAATGATGTAATGTAGAATTCAGGACTGGAATCATTTTTCAGCACTGCTTTCAAGTGGGAAAATCCCTGGAGCAGAAAGATCCAGGCAAAAAATTTACATTGATACTTCCAAATTTAAAAAATATAATACAAATATAAAATTCTGCTGTTTTAAATTTGCCTAATTGAGTAATTAAGCATTTAAGCATTTTTTGTGGGTAAAATTCAAAGCTCCTACAAGTAACATAAAGGTTGTTGGCACATGTGATACAGTCACTAAAATATTTGTTTTGCATTGTCCAATCTCGCCTCACAGATTAAATATCTTTGATGTATTCTTCTTAAAATGCTATGAATAATTGAAACACCACTAAATTTAATGAGGGAGTTTTTTGTAGGTAATTTGGGGGTAGATGTAAAAGTCAGACAGGGTGTGAGAACTAAGTAGAGAGAGCAGTGAGCAGTTACTGTTTTAGCAGTTATTAGCCTCTTGATATTACCCAGGAGCTTAGCGGGAGCAGCTGAGGCTGAAGTTTACAAGTGCAGTTAATGTGCTCGCACTGTAGTTAATGCAGTGTAAACGAGAGAGACTTTTGAAAACATCACACTAAATGCATGCAAATGTAAACATTGCTGTAGTTAATGCACAGCGAATGGCGGCTGTAATAATGAGAGCGTGAGAGTGCAGTGGGTGATAACTATTTAGGATTTTTTGGGTTCACTTAAGGAATGCCAGAAAACAGTTTTTCTCCTCTTTTAACTGTACTGATATTGTTTGTTTTTTGGAGTTCAAAGCCGGGCCTGCCTCATCAAAGCCATTTGTTTAAAAGTTTGAAAAGGAAATGAGCTCTTATTCCCTGCTGCTCACATCTCCAGTGTTTGAGAGAGGAAGTCTGTGTGTGTGTGTGTGTGTGTGTGTGTGTGTGTGTGTGTGTGTGTGTGTGTGTGCGCGCATGTGCGCATGTGCGCGCACACACACATATATATATATATAAAAAGAAATGCAACATAAAAGCTTGAAAAGAAAAATGTGTTGACAGCTGGAGTTCTGATCTCTCACAGAGGATGACCAAATAGTCTGTTTCATAGAAATACAATTATTTTTTTACTGAAATAAGAGGTCACAAGGCTGCTGTGTTCTGTTTGCTCATTTATAATTCTTGAGGTTTAAAAAGAGGAACCGTGTTATAGCTGTATAATTGTTAGTGCAGGTGTTTGTGTGTGCATACAAACGCTTTGGCTTTAATAGTGCTTATGTCTTTTACAGGGCAACCTTCAGATCCACCAGGTGCACGTTGGGCAGGATGGACAGGTAATATACTCCTCTCTCCACCACATACTTCTCTCTTTCTTTTTTTCTGTGTCTCTTTTCATTTTCTCTGGATTACTTTCTTTTTTCTGTTGCTCCTCCATGATGTCTCCTCTCTGTCTGTCTGTCACTCTTTCTCTGTTTCTCATTTGCGCATGTTTTCTCACTATGGTTTTGATAATGTATGTTTAATTTTAGTTTCAGGATCTTAGGCATGGCTCTCTCTCTCTCTCTCTCTCTCTCTCTCTCTCTCTCTCTGACAGATCATTACAGAATAGAGAATAATTGTTAATAGTAGAAATAGTATTTATCACAATCATTTTTGCTTTTTGTGTCTCAATCTGTTGCTCAATTTGTTGTCTATCTGTCTATCTCTCTTTCTTTGTTTTTGCTCTTTTACTTTCTCTCATACTCTCTCTCCTGATGTGAAACAGCGGTCATCCTTTAGCTTAGCTCCATGTTCGCTTACATCAAAGAGGCCACAAATCAAAGGAGACCCATACTGGATTCACACATATGCACCATTACGTCGCACGATGTGTATGCACGATGACAGTTTTAATAGTGTGTGTAAGAGGAAAACAGCATCTTGTATAAAACTGCACCAATTATTTTAAAATTACATTTTGCTCCCCATAAGCCTGCTTTTTAAGATTAAATTAGTATTCTAGAAATGATTGCAAAGTTGCGATTCACTTATATTATTTAATTAGCTGCAGATCTACCTCAGTCAATCACACACAAATAGGGTATTAATTTCCACTCCAAGAAATATTACACATTTTTACATTTTCATTTACCTAATTGATATTGCTAATTAGGTAAAAGCTATTTCATTTGTAATTGTACACAGTGTGTGTCAGTATATGTGTTCTTACACGTACACTTCTGTGGATAAGTGTTTAGAAAGCGCTCTAAATTAAATAAATTTTTTTTGCCTCTGTTCTCTACTAGATTTGAAATGAACCGAGCATTATAAGGTTAATGCGTAGATTGTCACCTTTAATTTGAATGTAGGTACACCAATATGAGAAGATCCATGTCGGAGTTACAACACATTCCATAAGCAATACCCACATTTTATTGGATCAAATATAACCAAACAGTTAATTGGCAGCTGAGTTGTTTTTGGCCGGCAGTGAGACGTTTTTATCATTGCTTGATGCACAAGTGTGGCATTGGCATCTTGAGTTTGTTACTGTTATGTTTCAACATTAGCACAACGAAGTTTCGATTCTAGTTAAGTAGGTCATCCTGAGGAAGACAAATCCAAACAAATCAATTCGAGACCTAGACAAAGGATTAGACATGCCAAAGCAAACTGTTTGCTACACCAACCACAAAAACTTGTTAAGATGTGAAAATGTGCTGGTGAGTTTGTTGAAATGGAACACTGTGTGAGTGAGTGGATCAGAAACACTTCGGATCATCATGAAAAACTGTTGAAGCAACAAGAAGCACTCTCCATGTTTTGAGCAGAGATATGTCAACAACTTGTACAAAGAGATGTTTCAGCAGCATGGCATCAGTGGATGTATATTCTTGAAAGATTGAAATACCATTTGGGTTGTTTGGTAATCCCATTGGCAAAATGCTGAGTTTTTGTACTTCTCTGAAAACAATGTTTCTCAGTTAGAAAGGGTTCTAAGGAGATCTCTTAAAGAACCCAATTTCCTTTATTTACCGTATTTTTCGGACTGTAAGCCGGTACTTTTTTCCTACGTTTTAAACCCCACGGCTTAAACAATGAAGCGCCTAATTTATGGATTTTTCCTGGGTTTTTCCGGGTTTCACAAACTGCAAGCCAAAAAACTGAGCGACATAACATTAGACCAATGAAATTTCCAAACGGAAACGAAAAAACACACCTCACCTGTGTTCTGAGCTGCATGGCATCGGGAGAAAAACTTAACCGATTGATTTTTAAACGTACGACGATGCCAAAAGAAAAACTTCCGAGAGAAATAGTTGTGAAAGGAAGGAGGAAGACAGTGAACAATGACTTTCTTGGTAGACTACTGTTTAGATACAAGCTGTTGTAACGCGTTCAGTCTGGGTGAAGGGAGAGCTTCAGTCAGAGATAGCTTCTCCAGTTGCAACCGAAATCATATAAGCACAGACAGGTTTACAAAACTCCTGCTTTTTTATCTTTCTTGGGAACAGAGTTACGGGTTAGTTAAAGAAACTTAGAAATGAGCATCAGAAAATAATAAGGACTTATTCCCCGGTCTTGCACACATGCAGTAATACCGGAAAATGTGGCGGCAGGCTATTCCCAAAATGCCGCTCTGCTCTTAAAGGAGCCACACCATATTTCACCCGTTACACCGTGTAACAGACACTTTCGTTAAACAGTCTTTCGTTAAAGCCTGTGTAAAGTTCATTAGTTTCAGTGTAGGCTTATAGACAGGTGCGGCTTATTTATGTATAAAAATAAAAATAAAAATCTTTGTCAAATTCAGTGGGTGCGGCTTATATATGGGTGCGCTTAATAGTCCGGAAATTACGGTATTTATCTTTTTCTCCTCTGTTGGGTAATTTGTCAGTTTCCATTTGCAAGCTTCCTCAACATACAACATTTCCAACCAGGGAAACTAAATGATAACATACTTCCTTTGAGTCACCTAAGCCAGCCAACCATCTCTTTTAGATCAGTTGCTCGTTCTGTGTCACAAGGTGTCGTACAACAGGGTGCCCTCTTTCATATGCAAGTACTCACAAATGGCTACTAAAGCAATGATTCACAGGGACAGAGAATTTTCTATCAATCCTTCTTAAAGAGCATGGCTAACTTTGGCTGTGAGACTGTCAGGATTTAACCTTGACCATGAAAGGGTGATTAAATTAGATGCGACTCAGGAGCTTAAAATGTAATTAAAATGCAAATCACATTTTGCTTAAAATGCACTTTTCCGGGTTTTTTTTTTAAACAATTCTTTTTTTTTTAATTTATTATTATTTTTTTTAGTAATAATAAGTAGGTAAATTGTGTGTGTGTGTGCATGTGTGTGCATGTGTGTGCATGTGTGTGCATGTGTGCGCATGTGTGCGCATGTGTGCGCATGTGTGCGCATGTGTGTGTGTGCATGGTGCGTGGTGGAGTTTAATATTCTTGTAGGGTTAGAATGAGCATACATTTCCCTCAATGTTGAGAAGTGTGAAAGCACAAAATGTGTCAGTATGACTGCGTTGTAGACCTGGCAGAGTATCAACAGGGAAGATGTCCAGTTTTCTGGTGATGTCTATTACAGTCATCAGTTAGAAGGGATTTTCAAAAAAGTACTATACATGACAGTTTTATGTAAGATTATGCTACTTTTGGTCTCCTGGCAAAGAATGGATGATGTATAAAAATGGCTGCGTTTCCTCCATGGTTTATTCAGTATACATGTAAATCTTTTTAATTAGATCTGATGTTCTGCACTTTTACCTCATCGCGATTTTTTCATGACAAATGTGCAGAAGCACAGAGCTAAAACAACAAAAACCATGCCACTACTAAATTACTTACAGACTGCTTTGTTAAATGATGCGATGTGATGTCCAGGCCAGTGCAAACATACAGTGACTTATTCCCGTAACCCTGTGTTCCAGATCTGGCTCTATAGAAACGCAGCCACACAAACAGCAGAGCCGTTTCTTCCTTTTTCTTAGCGTGATTCCCATGGCGGGAAACAAAAATAGCTGTGAAAAATGTCAGCATTGTTCTGGTGGTAGCATCCATGCTACCTTATTGATGTTAGAGCTCTAAAGTAGGGCCAGGCAGGAGACAGGAGAGCACAGAGCAGCTTGTGTCTTCTGCCTTCTGTGTGTATATCTTGGAGGGAGAGAGAGTTTGGTTATTAGGCCTGAGAGCCATTGTGGTTTATTTCACTGGAACTATTCCACATCTCACTCCACATCAGGTCTCTCCATCCTGTCCAAGGGATTTTTCCATGCATCTTCTCCTTCCTCATTTTTCTTTTCATCTCCAAATGCTATTGTTAGATCCTCTGTCTTCTTCTGTCTTGGTCTTTCTCCCAACCAGTGGCCTCTGTTATATTCTCAGCGACTTTCAGCCTCACAGGACCTTGTCTAGCAGTGTGAATACTTTATGATGTTTCACTCTTATTTGATTTTCCTAGGGTTTGAAGTTTATGGTGAACTGGACAACCTATTAGTCATAAATAGTTGAGTGGAAATGTTTTGGCCAATGCTAAAAATGCAAATACTTTTGGAAATTAGCAAATGCTAAATTTATGATTGAAATGCAGTTCAGTTTCTGGTCACTAACTGTGTTGATGTGTTTATTGGTTGTTCTTGGTCAAAGTTATGGCAGTCAAGTCTGGACCAAATGTCACCAGTAATACATGAGTTGAAGGTCAAATAGAGCTGACATTTGAAAGGTAGCAGGTTTTTTAGCCGAGTCAAGTGAGTCAAGGGGGGGTGGGGGGTGATCTCGTACAGAGTTCTTAAGACTTCTAGCTACAGTCTCTGCTATACCTACACTAGAAAAACATATTAGCAAAGTGGACATTTGTCGAATATAATGTAATGTATCTAGTATTTTCTATCAATAGATTGCAATAACGCTAATATAAGTTTATTGAAAAATTTTCTCTCCATTTATACGCACTTCAAGATTGAAATTGTCTTTTTTTTATTGGCTGATCATTTGTCTTTTTTTTTCTAAAAACAGGCAAAATGATAGGAATTCTGAAATTTGAATTAGATTCTGGAATAGACTAAGAAGGCTGCAAGTTTGTGATCAGTAATAATGTCCAGAAATAAGTGTTATCTTATATATAGTTAGTTCTAAACCTATATTCAGAAATTGTAGATACATTTGATTATATTCAATGTGTTTTGAATTGAATGGGGGCAAACTGAAGAATGTTGCTAGATAGAAGTATTTTCTTTTTACTTTAAAAACATAGCTAAAATAAACTAAACAATCAGATCAACCATGCATTATGGGATTTGTATATTTAAAGTAGCGGAACACACTGTAATTTGTATATTGCTTCTAATTCTTCCTTCCTGGCTGCTCCTTTAAGTTTTACTGAGGAGCTTGTCTTCAATGAAGAGATTTACAGCCTGCCAGCAGCGGCGCTGAGCATCACTCGTCTGTACAACGTCTGTGAGCAGAACAAAACAGCCGCTTTTCTTTTCAAATTTTTCTGAGAGAAAGAGTGAGAGTGAGAGCTTTATTTTTTTTTGGCTCTTTTATCTGATGGTTTTGCTCTCTGTGCTTTGATCCTGCTGACGCCAAGCCACAGTCCACATCCAGATGTAAAGATAAGAGCAAAAGACTGATGATGCGGCAGAGTGGAGTAGGTGGCAAAGGAAAAACTCTGGTGTTGCTTAACACAGAGAACTCACTTCCCTCAACACATATCTTAAAGATGTACACGATTAAGTGTATTGAATCATCATTCAATTGTACCTTTTGACCTCCATCAGACAGTATAATGCAGCTGATGCTAAGACAGAACAAGAGCAGCCAAAGCTCTAGACATTTCAATGCTCCTAAAGCTGCTCTTACATCCTTATCCAGTTGTTCTAGTCAAGTTGTCTTTCCCCTCATTGTGAGAGCTTTTGTGGTGCAAACAGGAATATTCAACTTAAACACAGGTCCTCATTTTGTTGTGCCCCTGCTGGGGTCACATTCTGGGGAATGTGTTGACACTTATGTCTCTCCTGAGAGAAGAAGTAAAGGAGGACTGGGTGAAAGAACAAGGGAGGAAGGGTTGAGTAACAACACCTCCCAGACGAGCCAGGTGCACTGTTGGAAAGGTTTAGTGTTTCCCAAGCCAGGAATCCTTTGAGGGTTTCTTCTCCCACACTGGACGCACAAGACACCGAGTTTAAACCAAGGTTTTGTCTGTGTTTGGGGTGTCGGAAGACTGCAAGTTGAACAAATTCATATATAGTTTCCGGTAACCTGGTTACAGGGCCAGTGCAGTGTCTCAGAGGAACTGGATGTGTTTAAGATTATAAGCCACAATTGGCCTTGAGGGTGTGTTTCTCGTTCACATATGTTTTGTTTTGTTTGGGTCTGTTGTGGTGTTTTTTTCCCATAGCATTTTGATGAGCCAGCATTTATCCTGAGTCCATATTGAATTGGTTATACAGCATCTTAAAAAGTTGTGTGTGTTTATTTAGTCCATGTCCAGCTTCAGTGATGTCACTGCTCTTTTTGACTGTTAAGCATGTGTATGAATGCAGATTATGTGTTTGTGTATGTGTGTGAGCTGGTGATTCAGGTTTCCTCCATGTTAACATTTAAACCAGATGTTTAAAATCTTACTAGGCTAAGTACCTGCTTAAGAATTTAAATTATTTTGGATTTAACCCTGGATCCAGTTGCTGCCATAACTGAACCTCTGGAGTGCTACCTTCTAGACCCTCAATTAATTTACCTGTCTTCCCAGTGGTTTCTCATGAGGGGAAAAAAAGTTGGTGCAAGGATTTTTTCTCGACTCAAGAGAAATTAAACTGGCAACAGCCGAGCTCATGTTACGCCCTCAAGTGTGTGTGATGTTGAGCTCCTAATGGAGCGCTTCGTATTTCAAAGCAGCATTGGATCAAGGTCTGCTGTGGTATTATAAAACCGAGGACGCTGACGGGATCAGAAGGCTTAACCCAGACGCACTCAAGAGAGCACATAAATATGATATGGCTTTAGGGGTAGTGTGTACTAACTTGTTAAAGAGAGTGACTCGAGCATATCTTGTGTGCATGCATGCATATTGGTTCATGAACAGTTCTAATACAAGTTTGCAATTGAGCTTGTGCTTGCTTGGCGGAGTCAGGGAGCTGAAGGAACCTGATGCCCTTGCTGGAGTGCAGTGCTCTGGGCAGGAGATTGGAGCCTGGCTCCTAACGCTTATGGGTAAAGGACTCCAGATGTCTCTGGTAGAGTTCTGTGTGTGCCTGTTCCAGAGAGCTAAGCAGCCAGCTGGCCCCGAAGATACACACTTGTGGGTGCCAAAAAAAGAGACACAAACATACTCTATCTTTCTCTCACTGCTTCATTAATGACAACACGGTCTGGCTGTATCTGCCTGTTGACATGAGTGGAGAAAAGGATGATGGAGGCAGTGCTTGTCAAGCATCTTTTTTTTTGTTTCCTGCCCATTTGGAGAAAAACGATAGGGCTTGAGGAGTGAGAGGCTATGAAATCATCCACATCCAAAAGTAACCAAGGTGCTTATTATTTATGCATGTCGCCATGCATGTTCTTCATAAGAAACAAGAAGAAAAAAAAATCTGTTCTAGTCAAAAGTGCACAAATGACTTGAATCTAGTCCTAGGTATAAATATTTCCATCTGTGCAATGGCGGTTACAGAGCTTTTGTGTTAATTTAACAAAATATTTAAAAATCTTTCCTAATTAAATGCGTATCTAATACAAGAGGATTAAAGCTAAAGCAAAACGGTAAAATATGTTTTTAAAAGTTTTAAACACAAGTGAGCTGTTTTGGTCATAAGAACAGGCTTGGCTTCACATCACATCGTAGCTGTGTGTTGGTAAATTTGTAGTAAATTATACTCATTACTTTTGTCAGCTGGATCCCTGCCTGCACCTGATTGGCTGACATTAATTGATGTTGATTTTATTTGAACACATGCTTGGGTGTGTTTGATATCTTGGCCTTGGCTCTATCAGGGTGTTGGATTTCCAACTAAAATGTGTCCTTAAGGACTCTGCAGATTGACTTGCAAGAGTTGATATCATTTCTGAAAAGCACAGAGGCATTGTATTCTCAAACAGATTGAAGCTGAACTTGACTCCTAATGTTTAAATACATACTTGAATCCTATCCTACAACAAAGTTAGTTCCAGGAGGTAGATTAGCAGTAAGGCTGCGTGTGAAAGGTAAGTCAGTAAGCTACTGGAAGGGTTTTTCTTGAGGATTTCAGATTGGAATAGAAGGTCAGTTGGTTCTGTTATCATTTTCTGAAGGTTCATTACAATACTGGCTGGTGTAATGATAGAGAAGTGTGGATTTTACATGTTCAAATCTAATTTGTTGGTTTTGGAGGTGAAAGAGAGGTTATAATGTCCACACTGGCCAATCCAAAAGAATCATAGTTAATCGCAAACCTTTGTACAATGCCAATGAAACCTAACTCAATAAGCAATAGCAACATGAAAATGTTGGCATGAAATCTGTAGCTTTTTAATAGAAAGGTTGCAGCCAGTAAACAGTAAAATCAACACTGAATTCAGTATACCCAAAATTACAACAAAATAGACCCAAAACAATGATTGCTTTCTGAAACGTTTCAAAACTTTAATAAGAACTTCATTACAATATGGTCTTTTATGTGCATTGTCTGTTTTCAGTGAACTTTGTATCAACTTTCTTGATGTTTTGTGTCATAAACAGCCCCGCCCCTGCACTTTGTTGTCCTTTGTTTGCCCTTTTGACATAGAAAAGTGAAGAAGGAACTGCAACAAAGCACATGGTGTTGCTTGTTTAACTATGTGTCCAACTTTCTCCACATCTGATTGATCTGTAACATTTTTGTGTGGATGTGTAAATAGAGGAGAATGAGGGCACGGTGAAATACAGCTGCAGAAATCATTCAGAGAGACGCCAGTTCTTTCCCCTTCTGTTACCGGAATGATGTAAATATCAGTTTCCGTAAAAATCGCATTTTGATCCAGCATGTATGTGTTTAAAGGGGGCACCAAAGGTTCAGCTGAGAATATGGTAGAAAACCTCACTGTTTTATAAAAGATCAATACGTCCTAAACAGTCGTTTTAAACTATATTTAATTTTACCTTTGGAGAAAACCTTGGATTTAATCCTGCCAGTTTCAGAGGTCCTGTTACACTTACTGGTGGCCCAGTCATATTTCAGACAAGCAGCTAACTTAAGATGTTCTCACTTCACCTCTGTTTGCCCTCTGCTGCAAAGCATGCTTTCAGCTGGATCTTATCAGCTGGGGAACAGATTCTGTCAAGCTGATTAAAGGCTTTACAGGGTTATGTGGTTTGTGTGGTGACCTATTCGTCTTTTTTTTTTTTTTTTTTTTGCTTTTATTTATTTACTTATTGCTTTGTTTCTTTATTTCATGTTTGCTTTTCTGTATTTATTCATTCTCTTTTTATCTTTGTACCTCATCTTCTTGTCTTCTGACTATTCATTCCTCCCTTCACATCTGTTCTGGCTCTGGTCTGCATGCTGCAGATGTTGTTGACTTTTGATGACTGTAGCTACAAATGACTGTAGTTGGTTTTTTTTTTCTCTGTGTGAGTGTGTTGCAGTAGACTGCTTTGGAAATGATGCTAGTAACATGGGCTATACCTCTGAAACTCCTGGCCAGAAGGGCTGGTCATGGTGCAGATGGCACTCTCATTATGATGTATTATGGTCCCTCTGTGCTTCAGTGGCATGTTCTGCTTTTTCATTATTTTTCATATGAGGCACGTTGTAGACTTTGTAGTAAAGTAAAAATGGCAAAATGCGTTTTTGGTTTTATCCTGTATTAGAATTGATAAAGTACAGTAACCACCCTGATGTTACTGTCTTAATGCAGTAAAGTGCCTGGATGTTGCAGCTATAATTGAGTCACAAGTTCAGCTAGTAAAGTTTGTTAGTTCATGCAGCATTCAAGTTCACAACTCCTTCTGTTTTGGGGTGTGTCACATGCCTTTTATTTATCTTTCATAATTGAGTTTAGTGAGATTCATATGTAGTGAAGATACTGGAACACAGATAAAGGGGCTTTGGAAGCGGACTTGTTTGTACAGTTGGATATTGTGTTACAGACCAAGGTCCTTGCTGAATGTTTTTCACATTAAGCTGTTGTTGTTTTGTTCTGTCATCTTTGCTCCAGTTGCTGAATGTGTTTGGTGTCCTGTGTTACTGCTGAAGGCATTACTGCATAACTAAAAGATTTATTTAAATCCTTTTTCATCTCTTGTTTGTTTTTCGGCCTAGCAACCAGTGCGCACCGAGTGAAGATTTTGGTTCACTGGGTTCACTACACTGCGTTCATCTTGTGCACACTGGATAGACTGAATAGATTTAGCAGATTTGATTATCTAACTTGTAGAAGTCCATCCTAGCTCTTTCATAATCCACCATTTTAGACCCGTCCTTGGTACAGCCTTTTTCCTCAGGTTGATGTGTGTTTCTGCATAAATGATCATGTAAAAAAATGTTGTTTTTGTCATAAACATGATTCCAAGGATATACACCACCTGGCATGTTTTTGTTTTTCAGTTTTATTTCAGGTTATGTGGAAATCCTGTTGATTTGAAAGGTCAGAGTTTTGCTATAAGTACTCTGAATCAGCAGGGTTTTTTGTTTTGTTTTGTTTTTTAAAGTGTGGAACTTCATGCTCATGACTTGAATGGTAATGGAAAAACAGGATGTGGATGTGGTGAGGGAAGATATGCAGGTAGTTGGGTTGAAAGAGGCAGATGTAGAGGACAGGGGGGTATGGAGACGGATGATTCACTGTGGCGACCCCTAATGGGAGAAGCCGAAATAAGAAGATTTGAGAACAGTGCTGGGTTCAGTTGATGACAGTTTATTTCATCACTTCCAGTTCCAAGGCTTGTAAAGTCAGTGTGTTATGCTTTTGTAGCTAAACATGCAACCAAGTCTGAGCTAAAGATTTACATTTCCGGTTCTTTTATCGGGCTGGTTAGAAGAAGTATTTGTAGAACACCAACACACACATACACACACCACAGATACCTGCTATCCAGTCTCCCGTTCTCTTTTATGTGGTAGGAATGATGAATAGATGATGACACCCACAAATGTTTGGATGCAACAGTGTGTGTGTAATCAATGTGTGTTTAAGTGAGAGAGCATGTCTGGGCCTCGAACAGAGTCAAGACTTGAAGCGTGACTTTATTCATTTTCGTAGTTTTATTGCTCTTCGGGCGTTGCCTCATTTAAATCCTCATTTAAAAAGATCAAGTTAGGGCTGGAATTTGAATTTGGAGAAGTAAAAGAAACCCTTAGGGCTCCGTTTGAGTGTGTGTGAGAGAGAAAGCACTTGTGTATTCACGAACTTCCTTTTCTACCAAATTCTCACTATGTGCTTCTTATTAAGCCATCCTCCAGAATTCAAATCCTTGACAGATTTGGACACGTTTCCTGATCTTTTGTTAAGCTAATTACAGTCTTTTATAAAAGATGACTGTGCTTCTAACTTCAAGGTGAAATACCCATATCAAGTTAAACTTCCAATTTGTATTTCCCACTTACAGATACAGTATTTTTTTTTTGTTTTTGCACTGTGACACTTTGGTGTATGCAGAGCCTCATATCTCAGCCATCTGTAGTCTGTTAACACAGAGATCTCATTTGTGTACAAACTTGGCAGAAGTCTGTTGCAGATGTTGACATTGCCATTGCTATTCAGCATCACTAAGCTGTTTGTCTTTAAAAGATTGAACTTATTAATTTACATTCCTGTGATCAAATTTTTTGCTGTATTGTGCTAGAATTTGGAAGAGTGTTACCATCAGATGCCTCAATTATTTTACACGTCTATTTGTATTAAAGCATGTATTTGTTTGCCATATAGCAAAGGTTATAGTTATTAGCAGATTGCATGATTCCATCTTGGTTTTTACTTATACTATTTTATACGAAGTAAAAATGCACACTACACAAGTGATTGCAGACGAGGTTCAACTTTCACCTGCAGAGATGATCTATAGTTGAAATGTACAGGTTTTTACCTGCAGAAATCTCTGACAAAAAACTTTATCCTATTTTGTAGAGAAATTAAAGAGACATTAAAGGGAGCAGGGTTATATTACTTCAAATTATAGTTAATTGGAAGTATAGCAGATCTTCAGAATTGTCACAGATCTTAAATATGTCTAATTTAATCTTATCCATCTTACAATCTTTTAATCTGCTGCACTGCAGTAGTATAGTTTGTACTGTGGGATTGATCAGTGCTGTTTTTAGCTCGTCATTGTTTTCAGCTACAACTTACATTTGCGGTGATGAATTTGTACCAAATCTATACTGATTGCTCTAAATTCCGAGGTACATATTGCACCGTTAGTGTAAATGCCAGGCTTAATCACAGACCAATCTATTTTAGTTAGTGAAATGAATACTGTGATATGTCTTTGGTTGCTCCAGACTGTCATGCTGAGCCTTGTTGGAATCCCATTGCAACTAAAAGTCACCTATAATTTCTGCACGCATGTGACTGATAGCTTGTAAACAGTCATTATTTTACAATTTAGTGTGCACCCATAACTGAATATTAGACTGCCATTCACTTTAATATTCTTTGCAGGTTGTTGGACTTGGACAAATTATACAATGCCTCTACAACAAATAAACATTCATATTACATAAATCTCAGAGGCATAATTGCGACCAAGGACACATTTGGTTCTGCATCATATGTTATGTAGAACATTTTTTCATTTAGATTTCTCTTTCCATGTTTGTGAATTGTAACCGTTGTGATTAAAGCAGTATGACTTACCCTAATCGCACTGTAGGGATTTGAGCAATCCTACCCTAGTTTGGTTAAGAAACAGGAGACACTGTGGTGAAGCTGGCAAATTTTCCCAGCTCCAGTGGAGACGAATTGGGCACCACGATGACTCTGCGCAACCTCGAGACATGCCAGTGACTCACAGCTTCAAAGCCAAGGTTTGGATTGTGGTGGGAGGGGGAGCCTGTGCCTGCACTGCATCTTTAATTGAGGTTTATGTGGCATTTTGTGCTGAGAGACAGATTCCTGCTCTGACTAATTGAGAATGAATGGCAGTTTTCTCCCCTGCTGGTATCGTACAGTATGTGTTGTGAGTGCTTGGGCAGTGAGATCATCAGGGGAAGACAGAGGTGTGTGATAATACCAGGACATATATACATATATCCGTACTATTTTTTTTTCCCTCAAATTTGTGGTCTGTTTGTATGTTTTTCTGCTATGGTTGATTACAGGCAAAGGACCTATTCTGTTTCAGCAGATCGCTCTCGCTCTCGCTCTCGCTCTCTCTCTCTCTCTCTCTCTCTCTCTCTCTCTCTCTCTCTCTCTCTACACACACACACACACACACACACACACACACACACACACACACACACACAATGGATGTATCCGAATGCAGTTATTTCATTCAGATTGAACAGAAAATGTGTTCCAAACAAGTTGCAAATTCAGATAAGAATATAACTATATTGTTTTAATATTTTTTAAGACAGCTTGCATGCAAGGTTAAAGGGCATCTGACTAAAACTAGAGGTCTGTATCAGGACTAGAGAAGGCATCAAAAACTATGAAAAGTGGCTGGATTTCACCTGCATGTGCGTCAAAGTGAGCAGTCAGATATGATGCAAAAAGAAAGACGACATTCATTAACATGGACATGCGGCAGTCCTTAGTAACTGCCTGGTCCGGATCGTGGTTGTTTAAATTAGACTGCTCTGTTTAGATTTTGGGCAATAGAACTAAACTAAATTTGTTAGAAAATATCACTGGAAAGTATAAACAAAAATAATAAATGCACGATTCGGATTTGGAAAAACTCCCACGAACATGCTGAGGAAAAGACAAATATTTGGAGCACTAAACAGATACAGACACAGATAGTGGCATTGCGTTACACCCTTAAAACACACACTTATTTAGTATTAAGTAATTTTTCCAAATATGAATGTTCTCATCCACACTAACAGGGCCTCATTTTTTGACCAGTAAAATCCATGAGATTTTAGAAGAATTACTGCAAATTTATGAGCTGTTGTGAAAATTACATTCCTCTTCTTTTACTCATATCCATCAAACAAATTGTGATGCTGTAGTAGATTAAGAACATGCACTGAAACACTGAAAGGCCTGTATTCATTTTTATAGTGTCAGCATTTTGCACTTTATTCTCTCCCATAAGTGCAAAGCTATGGTCTTATTTCTTGGTTTGGACAGGATAGATTGCATTTGAGGTACCAGTGACATGGGAGGATTATAATTAAATATTCCATACTACTTTCTGGTGAAAATGGAAAAAATCTTAAAATCTATTTAGAGATTGTTTCCTGCCAGCAGCAAAATCAAGGCCTCATTTACTGTCGCAAGGCTACATGCGCAGTCTACAGCTAATGCTAATCCAAAGCAAACACATAAATTACACACATTCATAACACTTAGTTTCTACAGTATATCACTAATTGTTTTGCTGCTCTGCTGTATATGATGAGATGCATGTCTGCATGCATACCTGTAATTGGAGGGGTGAACAATAGGGGGTGATACATTTCTGTCCTGAATTGATTTGATTCTCAGATACATTACTTTTTCTAATTGCCTCTTTAAAAAGAGGGGTTTAGTTTGGTTATTAGGCTTTAATATAGGTTTAATATATAATCAAATAAACAAAATGTATTAGTATTAAAAATCTTTCAAACATTTGGACAGATTAAACATGGTAAAAATGATTTTGAAAAATGAAAACAGCAGCAACTGAGGCATCATTTTAATCTGAAATAGACCCCCAGGTTGGCTAAAACTGCCGATTTCTGTGGTCTTGTATTTAGGCGTTTATATCAGTGTGGTGAAGGGACTGCGTTTTCTGAAGGCTGCACAAGAACTGTTGTTATAATATGTTTGTGTATGCTAATGCATGTGTAAATGTTAATGCATACCATTCATTGTTATATGAACTTATCTTGGCCAGTGGTGTTTGAAAAGTGTAGTTGTACTACATGTTATTGAATATTTTGCCTATTTACACAATTTGAATTGCACATTCCCTCAATGCACATTGTCCAAGTTTTGTGCCATGTTATAGATTTGTCCTCTAGGGAATCGCAATAAGCTGCTTTTTTTTTTTTAATCATTCTGTCTGTCCTTGTTTGTTTAATGTGAGCCTTGCTAGTATGAGAGAGCTGGGGGTATAGTGTAAACTTTGATTTGATTTCTGGCAGCCCCTTTTACAGCTTTCATGCACACTGCTGGTCTGATAGGCAGGATGTAAGAAGAAAAGCTGATGTTGAGATGTTTTTCTTTGGAATGTATGTACACAAACCCAGTAGATGCAAAGTGTTCTTGCAATGATTTTTTGTTAGTATAAATGAATTGCAAACTAAGAATGTAGCACATGCGCAATAAACGCTGTAGATCTGACTGGATGCACATGAGAGGCTCATCAGTGTCAGCAGAACAAGAGTTAAAAAAATCCAAAATGGGTGTAACAAGAAGCAAACATCAGTTCACACTTGCTAAATTGCCATACTTCTGTCTCACAATATTAATTGATATCAGTCTTAGCAAACCATGATTCAAAGCATTAATTGCACAGAAGTATAGGTTTCTTACTGACATTCTACCCAAAATTGTTTTCACATCTTGTAGGACTAACCTTTCAGCTCCTCATTAGTTAGTGGGCACACATGCAAACCATGCACGCAGTTTTGTTTATGTAGGTTTATTTAGCATTTCTTCAATTAAACAGATTATCAAACATATTAACACCTCCTTCTAACAGATAAACTACATTCGGAAAAAGCCTCATTTGGTTTCCAGCTGACTGTAGTCAGATAATAAAAATGATTGGACTGCATGTACACTCAGCCTTTTCTCAACAGTTCTCTACAAATGCAACATGTCTTTCTGGTTAAGACATAAATATCAGCTTTCAGCTTGTGTTGTGCTCCAGAGTGATCTACAATAATAAGCTCTGTGAGTCAAGTTGTATTAACTGGCATCTTTTTTATTATTTTGCTCTGTTCTGTATGTAGGTTTTAAGAGGAACTCAGCTCATTGCAGTGGCTTCTGCTGATGGGACGGGGGCAGTGGAGGCGTCTCCTTTGCAGGCTAACGACATCCAAGTTCAGTACGTCCAGCTGGGTCCTGTGACTGACCATTCAGGAACTGTGCAAGTAAGGAAGCACACACACACAAACACATAAACAACTATTATCTTTTCCAAAGGTAACAGCACACTTTAGAATGGCAGCCTTGATACAGCCAGGATGGGACTGCCTCTCTTAGATGTGTTTTTTTTTATGCATCCTGTAACTACTGGCTGCCTTCCCGTTGCTCTGGCTCCAGTACTTTAGCTCTGCTAATTACCACTTCAAGTTAGTTTGTTTTTGTAGACTCTCTGACTTACTTTTTCTATTTCTCTATGTGAGAAGGTTCTGTAATCATTTCCTCATGGTAACATTATCATGTTTCAAAGATGCTAAGGCCACGTTTACAAAAACACCACAAATGTTTTAGTGTTCCTTCCAATTCCCATTCACAAGCCACCTTTTGGGGATGTATGGAGTAGTGTTGCACGATATACCAGTACCAGAAAGCTATCGTGATACACTGCTTTAAAAAACGATACGATTCCCGATTTTACTAGTACCAGTACTTTGAGTGACCACTGTAGTTTTGAGTGTTTGGCAATAGGGGGCAGTGTGTGTGGGAAGCTGCTTCCCTGGCACATTGAGTACCGAATTGTTTTGACATCTCAGATGCACTCCAGCTTTAATGGTAATGAATCTAGAAGCATGGCTGCAAATACAGATGCTCTTGTGCTCTTCAGCTGTAGACAAAGTAGATGTGTGAAGTGAGATATGGCATTATTCCGCTTACGTTGCTGACAGCCAGGGCAAGCCCACAAACATCACAAAAGCTGTCTGTAAAAAATATTATTAAACGACGCAACAAAGGGAGCCAACACATCCACATCCGACAGACATCCCGACTTGTTCAGAAAATTTAAAGAGCAACAGTTTAGCGAGTATGATACTAGTATTCTGCTTATGCACTCAAATATAATTTAAATAAGTGTGTTTTATTTTGTGATAAATGGCAAAGAGGTGTAGAGTTGTCTTCTTCTTCTTCTTCTTCTTTTTCTTCTTCTTCTTCAGCTGCTCCCATTAGGAGTCGCCACAGCGAATCATCCGTCTCCAAAAGAGGTGTACTAAGTCCTAAGACATCTTAATATTTGATATGTGGTTACAAATATAGAGATAAATTAATTCGAAAAGACTTTAATCTTATACTTTGATATAATTATTCAGAATAATCCAGCTTGCACGATTATAAATCTTATTGCAAATAATTAAAAATTAACATTTTATTTTTTATAATTTTATTTGTATAATTTCATTTTCATTTCATATATTAATTTTATTTTTAGTTTAAACAATTCTAGTCTGTTTCAACAGATAGCAAACACTGGGTGTATATTAATAAATAATAACAAAGTTCTATTAATTAAATTACGTGTGCTGTTTTGTTTTGTTTGTAATAGTATTGTGATATTTAATTTAGGTATAGGATCGAAGGTGAAATTTGTATCATGACAGCACTAGTAGGGAGTGTGTCAATTCTACCTATGCATTTAGTTCAAAGTTTAAAGGTTATTTGTCATGTGCACAAGGTGCAGTTGTGCAGTCTGGAAATTCATTATATTGTTAAGTTTTATGTTGTTGACGTTATCAACTGTTTTTGATAGATTTAAGTACAGCACTGTTGTGGCAATTACAGTGCTAAAGTTATCATAACAGTTGCAGTCCTAAGCCATTGTAGCTGTCCATGAAGAGCCATCCTCTGCAGCAGCATGTGGTAACTCTATCCTGATGTTCCAGAAGTAGGGCATCAGGAGGGAGCAAGGAGATCAGAAGGAGCCAGGATCACTGGTATCTCACGAGTAGCATGTGTGATATCCCAGTTCACCAAAATTCTATGGGCATGGACACTTTAGACATGTTCATTTACATAAGAAACACTGACACTGTCTTAGGCTATATTAAAAGTCTATTCCATAACTGTGGGGTTATTTGAAGGTAAAATCAGTTCTCTGCTGTAGTCTTCATTATTCAAGATACCAACAAACAGCCTGCACCTTTTAAACAAAGTAGATGTGGTGGTTCATAAAAGACCAGACATTTTCTTATGTACTGTGGTGCAAGACCATTTCGTGCTAAAGAAATCACTATTTTATAATCAGTGCAGAATTTGTTTGGGATTCCATGCAGTGTGGAGGGCTGATTTAGTCATATCTTCTGCTTTTAGTAAGGACTCCTCCTGCTGCTGCATTTTGAACTTACTGGAAAATGTAAACAATGAATTGTTTGTTGGGAGGCTCAGGTATTGTATAGTTGTGCAATACAAAGAATGTATCAGAAGGTAAATGGAATGTATCAGCAGATAAAAGGAAGAGATTAGTTTTAAATACAATATGTATATTCGAAATAGGCATAGAATATTTGAATTTCTGGTATTTCTATCTAGTTAGTAAGTAAAAGTAAAATGCATATTAACTTTACACACTGGAATATGCGTAGTCACACATTGTGAAAAGAGTGCAAAGTTTGCTGTGTCTACTCTCTGCAGTTCTAGATTCTAAACAGTCAGTCATCTAAGTATAAAACTTAGATAAAAACAATATTATTGATTCTTTTATACCACATTATCTGTGTAAAGCTGCTTTGAGAAAATGTCCATTGTTAAAAGTGCTATACAAATAAAATTAAATTAAATGTACTTAAATAAGCAAATAAAGCATTGGTACAAATTAGCATTTAAAATAAAAGGAAAATGAACTGAGATTTAGTAGTTTGCATCTAATGTGACAAATATTTCATTATATTGTGCTGGGGTTGTAACGGTACACAAAATTTACGGTTTGGTTCAATTTCAGTACGGTTGGGGGGTAAAAATGCAAAACTTTTTTTTTTTTTTTTTAATAACACATTTTATTATTAACATTTGTGATCATTTGAACAGTTTACTCTTTTTATCATTTTAAATTAAAAGCTTGCTTGGTTAAATAATATCTAAAATAATTTTATAATATTTAGTAAAAAAATAAAATAAATCAAATGAATGCAATACACTTTTTATTATACTGATTAAATTAAGTCCTAGTTAGTGGCTAACACTAGCACCATTGATTCTTTTAGCATTTTCATGCATGCACAAAACAAGTATTATTTTAGGTACAGAGTGAGTAGCCACAGTGACACTGGGACACTTTTATACCCCTGGCATTGTTGTGGGTGCAGTGCAGAGACAAACATATGAAGAGATTGTACATGAATGTCCTAAGCTATCAGTAAAGTGACCAGTTTGTTGAATGTGGTTTAGGCATGACCGAAAAGGTGAAAGAAGGAGTAATGCCTGGATTATAGTTTATTCAGGATTCTTATGGCCTGCAGGTAAAAACTGTTCTTAAGCCTCCTGATCCTGAATCAAATGCTGTAATACTGTCTTCCTAAATACTAACTGGTAGACAGTCTAAATGCTGGATAATTGCTTTTATACTGTGAGGTCTACATAAAGAATGTATGATCATTATGTTGCATACATATTCCATGATTACATACATCCAGAATGTGATGTAAAGAAGTTCTGCCCACTGTCTGGATTCTTTTTTCTCTAAGCTTTTAAAAGCATATGAGCATGAAAATATGGAACACTAAAAGAAGGGAAAGTAATAATTAGTAGATGAACGTCAAATCCCTTTGGCATAGTGGTAAACTAGAGGGTAATGCAGGCCATGTGGAAAGAAAAAGGAGGGCACTTGCTTCCCACTGGAGCCTATAAAGTGGCCAGTCTGGCAAAACCAAAACAGCTGACTTTTGGGAGTCACTGTGGTCTGTATGTTTAAATAGTATTTGATTATGAAATTTAAGAGAAAAGCGAAATATAGAATGAGGAAGAAATGAGGAAGTGTGAAATTATGAAACTTGCCTGCGTCTCTGCCAGGTGGTTTACGTGAACATCCGGCCTTTTCTCCCACAGAAACAGAGTGGATTCTTCTGAACCAATGGCATTATAAAATTGTACTAACATCTTTCCCTCCTTAATGATTTGTGGCATTGAGTTTCAGTTGGAATGCAATGAATCACGCTAGGAATACCTATTTGTGTGTATGTGCTCTTTTTTTCTTCTTCTTTTTTCTTTTTTTTTTCTTCTTTCACCCTTATTTGCTTTTATCCCCCCGTTGGTCTGTTTCTCTTTTAATTTAAAACCACCATGTGTGTTTACTGAATCCTTTGTTCATCTGTCTATTAGTCTCTGTAGCTGGATTAGCAAATAACCTAACAAATTAATTACATTTCTAAAAATCTGCCACAAATTTGACCAAGTCTGTTTCTTAGTACTGGTATGTAAAAATCCTGTGGATGATCCGAAAAAATTAAAGAGAAAAGACTACAAAGTGTGTGGCTGTTGATGGTTTCATAGGAAATGAAAGAACCACCAAACCCACATTGGTTTAAAGAAGACGAAGTGTCTTCATCTTTAGAAGCTCTCTAGTGAAGCGCGAGATTCAAATGATTAAAAATGAGCTACATTAGTGCTTAAAAATATCAATTTAAATAACTTACACTTTTGGTCAAATTGTACAAAACTCTTAATGTCATGTTATTAATCTTATAATATGAAGAAGAAGAATAGCCTTTATTTGTCACATATACATTACAGCACAGTGAAATTCGTTCTTCGCATATCCCAGCTTGCTCAAAAGCTGGGGTCAGACATGATACGGCGCCCCTGGAGCACAGAGGGTTAAGGTCCTTGATCAAGGGCCCAAGAGTGGCAGCTTAGCGATACCGGGGCTTGAACCCCCGACCTTCCGATCAGTAACCCAGCAACTTAACCACTGAGCTACAACTCCACTCCAAACGGCAAATGTTTTATAAAAAATATTTGGACCACATCCAAATGACATAATACATTGTTGGTTAAATGGATTGGAAACATTCCTTATGGCCCAATATGTCATCAGCCATAAACAAATATATTGCTCTTTCTGCATGGCTTGTTTCAACCTTCCCCCTACGGCCAAGCATTTTTAATGTATTTTTTTACTGCATTTTATTAAGACACTCCAGAGGTGGACCTCATATGTCCTGTGTCTTTTCTTTCAATTCAGTTTAAATTTTATTGGCATGACTGTATGTTGTACAATGTTGCCAGATGGAGGGAAATGGATTGGAATAAACAATAATACTGATAATGGTCATACCAATAATATAAGCAAAATTAATAGCAGCTGTATGTTAATGACAACAGTAATAACAATTAATGTTATTACATAGTTTATAGCGAATGTTCTTCAGCAAAGAAGTTCTGTAGTTTATCAGATGCTGTCTTCTACTTAAAGTCTGTGATTAGAGTATAAAGGTATTTGAATATTAAAATTTCTCATGGGTTTTTTTTTTTTTGGTTTGTTTGTTTTTTCCCCTCCTTAATTTCATAGTTAAATTGTGCACATACTCCATACTCCCTCCTCTCTGAGCTGCCAGGTATTTTACCCTTTACAAAAGTTGGCTGTTTCAGCTGAACCTGTATTTATTCAGGATTTGTCTGTGCTTTGTGGTTGCAACAGTAAATAGATACTCTGCCAATCAGTCCTTTTTGTTTAGAGCCTGATAGCACTCTGGCTGACTCTGGCTTTTAGTTTCACAGTGGCAAAGCTCCAGACAGGTGTCTTAACTCTGCTTGATGCTAGTTGATGATTTTATTGGGTTGTAAAGCAGTACTGATCCGGCTGTGCTTTGTGTTATTGCCAGTCACAGGGTAAGTGAACCTCTGAACCAACTGACTATGGGTACTCTCTATTCCTGGTTTTGTGGTGCTCTAAAACACAATGTCTCCCGAGGGCTTGATTCTCTTTCTAGCTATTTTTAGTATTCAAGTCTGCTTTTGCATTTTTATTAGCATGTAGTCGGAAGTAGATTTAGTCATTCCAGCAATGTAAATAGCAGAACAAAATACAGTTCTTCATGGCAATGGTACAACATACATTACATTTATGGTATTTGGCAGAAGCCCTTATTCCAAGAGGCACTGCATTAATCTTATTTATACAACTAAACGGCTATGGGGTGACACTATACTATATATCCAAATGTGACATTCACACCTATATCCTACCAGAATCTTCCCCAAACTGTTGACACAAAGTTACAAGCACAAAGTAATACACAATATATTTATATGCTGTAACATTACAATTTCCCTTAACTGTAGTTGGACTTGTTTTTCCAATGAAGACATGGTTTGACATTGTTAATGTGCACATCTTGAATAGTCAGAGAGCAGAGAGCCCTGGCCTCAACCCCGCTGAACACCTTTTGGATAAACTGAAATGTGTAATCGTTGAGTTTCTAGCTGTGGCATGAATGGGATTTAAACCTAATAGCTTATGCGTAACTTATAGCAGAAAAAAACTTATGCCATTCACTGATCAGCCATAACATTAAAACCACTGACAGGTAGTGTAATGAACATTGATGTTGTCGTTAAAACAGCAAGAGGTGGTATATGTTATGTACTGCTAGTGAAAAATGAATTAGAGCACAGTAAAAACCTTTTTTTTTTTGTATATATCCCAGCGATTTTTAGAAAGCTGGGTTTTAAAGAGTGGGGTCAGAGCGCAGGGTCAGCCATGATACAGTGCCCCTGGAGCACATAGGGTTAAAAGCCTTTATCAAGGGCCCAAAAGTGACAGCTTGGCAATAACAATAACTTTGGCAATAATCTAACTCCTGACCTTCCGATCCGGTCAAGTCAAGTTTATTTCTAAACCACTTTTTACAACAGACATTGTCTCAAAGCAGCTTTACAGAATGTAATAGTTACGGTGAACGGTGTGTATTTATCCCTGATGAGCATTGCCATGGTGACTGTGGCAAGGAAAAACTCCCTTAGATGTTAAAAGGAACCAGACTCAGAAGGGAAACCCATTCTCATTTGGGTGATATCAAGAGTGTGATTATGGTCATTAAACAATACAGAACATTGGAGAGTGAGAACTAACATGAGGACTGGAATGTAAGATTATGAGTAATGTCCTTTCTACAGTCTTATACAGTCATTTGTGGTTATAGAACTAGGAGCTAATGAGTAACTCATAAAATAGCTCAACATTTGCGATTATCACAGATCAAACACCAGCTTCTCCATGCCAGAGCCTTTCAATGTCCAAACTCCACATGAAGTGGGATCCAATTGGCACTGGTACGTCTCTAGATTGTTCGGGATCTTTGCCGGTAGGCATCTACTTCTTTTAAGGTCCACAATCTTCATGAGGTGGGACGTGACTGGAGCTGGAGCAACCTCAGGATGCCTCGGGATGGGTAGAGAAAGAGAAGCAGTGGAGAGTAATTAGCGTAGCTGCTGTTCTATATTAACAAGCACAAGCTGATGTGCATGTGATCAAATGTACTGGAGCACAAGGTTATGATGTGTGTTATGTGTAGGACTCGCTAAAAACATACATGTCTGAGCCACGAACACTGTCAGGAAAACTATTCCAAAGTTTAGGAACTAAATGTGAAAATGCTCTACCACTTTTAGTGGACTTTGCAATTATAAGAACTACTAGAAGTCCGGAGTTTTGAGATCTCAGGGAGCGTGACCGATTGTAGCGTTTTAGAAGACTGGAAAGATACATGAGAGCCAAACCATTTAGGGCTTAGTAAGTAAATAGCAGTAGTTTGTTGTCGATTCGAAACTTCGCAGGTAGCCAGTGTAGGGATGATAAGATTGGGATCAGTAAAGTATAGCCTTAACCACTGAGCCACCACTTCCCCTGAATAATAGAATAAATTAATTTACACTAAATTAAGATAAGAGAATATCAATCTGCTATATATTTCTGCATATTCATCATTAAAAAAAAACACTTTTTGGGATTTTGATCTTAAATCAGATTATCTGACATAAACTCTGGGTATTTCTTAACAGCCAACTATTTATATATCCATTATCCATTATTATATAACATTATATACAGAGACCACTTAAATTAATGTTTGCTCCCATGTTACTTCAAGACGCACTTCCTACGTTTTATTCCGGGCAGGTCTGCCCTAGTTTGGTATCTAACCCCTGCTGATCTAGATAGTTTTAACATTTTCCAACACCATCCTGTTGTTGCATTCCCTCCAGTGGCTATGAAAGTGCCACATACCTGAGGGCACTAATCACACGTTACTCTGCAAAGCACTCTCTTCCAGCCTCGAGCATGTCTCAGCTGGATCTCCCATCCATCAAGGTACATGGAAGACTCACTTTAAGGCTGTTCTCTGTCCTTGTACCCGGGTTATGCAATGAACTTCCCCTAGCTGTCCAAACAGCTGAGTTATAGCCTGCCTTCTTACCTTTTCACCAAGCACTTGGATTAGCACTCCTTTAAACTATAGGTTATTTTTCCCTTGCTATTCTAACCCTCCGGTCGAACAGGCTATTAGTCTGGTGGTGGTCTTAGTACATCTGATTAATGTAAGTGCAATATGCAGGCCATATTCTGTGTGTAGTAACAGCACTAGATCATCTGCATGGAGCAGGAGTTCTGTTTTCTTGTTCTATAAGGTACATCCAGGGAAAACAGACATCTTAATGTGCACTGCCGGCTCATTAATGTCACCGCTGAAAAATGTTGGACTACATCTGCGTCCCTGTTGCACCACTTTTCTTGTCCTCTGTCTCTCTCTCTCTCGTTCTGTCTCTGGGCGGCTGTCCACATCGTCAGTGTACCGTGGCATATGTTCATTCATCCATTTTCCACTGTTTTTCTGTATTTCAAGGTTTATTGACTTCTCCTCCAAACAAATACACACATCCTGTCTTGATGGCCTTGTGCACAACTGATGTAAACAAAATGTCCTCAACATGCTCTTAACATGCTGCTGTCCAAGTGTTAAGTCGGGGTGGTGAACGTTCCTGGCATCTTGTTTTTCTCTCAACTTCTCCCTCTCCTTTCTCGTTCCTTAAATACATCACTCTATCCCTCACACACAAACCCTTTGGCTGATCTTCAGCACTTGGCCTGTCATCTTTTTTAGCATGCTTTGCCAAGCCCAGAGGGCCAGTATGTGAGAGACTTCATGATTAGCCTTGTTCAACAAATTAAGCTCTGCCTTTTCGGCCTGATTCTGATTCTCACAGTCAGGTTTTTCTCTAATTGATGTCCATCCTTCCTCAGCTCTAGAGCAAAAGTTAGGGTCATGTTGCCTCATTGGGAGCATTTTATGACGACATGAGTTCACTGGAGAGTGTGTTCTCCATTACCCCGTGTGTTGAGCTGTGCTTTCTTGGGCCGTCTGGGTTTTATTGTAACCGTTGCTGTAATCATGTTTGTTTACACTCTGTGGCTATCTGGAAATGTGTTTAATGATTGATGATTATCAAAGCATTAGAAAGAAATCAACAAGCAAGTTGATTTAAATCAACAAGCTCAGAGCAAGTTAAGATGGTGATTACATGCCTGTTCCTGCCCTCCCACCACCCCACCCTTTTTGGGGGAAAAGATTCTCTGACCTCACAGGAAGAAATCTGTCAAGGCAGTTATTGAGGGATCATGACATTTTCCATAATTTCAAGAATTTTAGAAAGTTCTCTGTATATTGATTAATATTTGGATATCCATTCACACTGTCTTTTCTTGTATTAATACATGTTGGACATTGATAAAGACATATTCAAATACACTGCCTCTTCTTCATAACCAGTAAAAGCATCATATAGATAGTAAGCAATTAGCAAGGAGCTATCACTGCAAGTTACACATATATAATTCCTCATATATTTTCCAAATTAGTCATGCCTTCACATCATTTGAGATTTCTCACATTTGTACCCGAGCCAGACCTTGAAGGTTGCCTTACTGTGATAAGGTCAGTGCATCTGCACAGATCCATGCTGTGTGAAGGTTAGTGAGAATTAAGAGAATTGCTATTATCTTTCACACAACACGTGGTAGTGTTTAGTAAGTGATTGAAAAATTATAAATTTTTTCTATATTTGTGTATTAGTTTGACCTGCCTTTTGTTTGAGTTTTTAAATGTAATAGTTTCTATAAAATACACTATATAACAAAGAAAGTGGGTGGATACAAGCAAAAGAACATTTCCAGGCAGGAATTGCTGTTCCGTGTTCAGCTCAGATGAATTTTGACAGACTGGATGCTGTTAAAAAGTCTTACATTGCCTCAAAGCTGATTTAGCTATGGGTCATGTTCCAGCACTGGAAAGTACATCTGAGCTGTAAAACCGTGATGTGCGTGTGTGTTTGTGAATGATAATTTTTCCAACCCTGGTGCTTAATCAGCCCTTGCTGAAATTACAAGTGTTTGAAATTGAGTGTCAATAGGGTTTTTTTTTTTTTTTTTTAAAGTAGTGTGACTGTGGTTGTGCACGCATCTGGAGGCTAAAGGTTTACACGGCATGATATCAATAATGTAAATGATTTGACTTATTTGAGATTTTTTTAGGTATATACATTACTTTATGTGGGGAAAAACTGTGTGGTGTTGTAGGGTGTCATAATGGGCAAATACAATTAACCTATCTACACTGTTTACTGTTTATGGTCCAAGAACACGAACAAGCCACAAGCCACTTTGCCAATCTGAGCAGATTATATTAATGCAATCATCATTAATTCCCTTGTAAAACGCATGTCCTGTATTTGGACAAAGCAGTACATAATTGTACACATCTAATGACTTACATGCCTTTACCTTTTGTTTGGTGTAGAAGCTTGATATTTCCACCAGACACACTTTTGGACTAAAGAATTGGGATACCTGACTTTTCCATCGAATTAGTGGTTCTTTCCCAAACCGTTACCACAAGGTTGGAGGCACACAATTTGTGTAGAATTTTCTTAGTAGAATTACATTTTCCATTCTCTTGAACTAGAAGACCAAAAGACCAGCATGACATCGCCCCTGTGCACATCTGTGAAGTTTTGGTATACATGGTTCGGAGTGGAAGATCTTGAGTGCCCTTTAATTAAGCTCTGACCTCCTAACTGAACCCTATTATATACCTTTGGAAAGAATTGGAACAGCACCCCAGGCCTCCTCACCCTACATCAGTACCTCACTATTAATGCCCTTGTGGTGAAATGAACACAGATCCCACACTCCAAAATCTAGTGGAACACCTTCCCAGCTGTTTGGCTCCTAGCTCCTTTTTTCCCCCCTTCCTTAGCGCATGACAACAGAAAATGTCTGTACGATGGATCGAGGTATCACTGCTGTTCTCTCAGAACCAATCCAGTTTTCTTCTTGAGATCTGTTTTTTCAATAGAACATGACTGAAGGCACTACCTTAACCATTAAACTATACTAGTACTGTTTTTATATCCGTTAGTTAAAATGCTAATGACAGTTTGAGAAATGTAATCAGGTTTTTGTATTTTGACTTATTTCCTTTCAAAGCAGCCAGCAAGCATTTCAGAAAGCTTGAATGACTGCCACTAGCGTTCGAGATACGCCACACTTCCTGTCCAATCTAAACAGACTCAGAAGTGGCATGGCAAACTAATTAAAAAATAAGAAGCCAAATAGAGCTTGTTTTCAACCGAGTGCATTTCATACTGGCCGTTGTGATTTAGTCATGCTCAATGTCCTAGAGCATAGACCTCCAGCCAACACCCTTGGATTGGTGCCGTGGTGTGAACTATTTGTTACCAATCCACAGCCATTTTAGGCTACCTGAGGGGGAGAAGGAAAAGACTGCTGTTTATCACAAGACAGTAAATAAAACTGTATTGAGAAACAAGCTTTCTTTATAACACTCACACACAAAATTGTAGATGTTTGAATGAAGATCAAGATTGTGAAGGGGGATCGAGAGGAGATTTAACACGCAATCTACTGCACCACCTCAACCAAATTAACAAGCCGTGTTTGGTGCTACTCTGTTGTCCCACTCAATATATTTACAGTTTGTTAAGATAATAAACTGTACAATTTGAATACAATTTTATGTTAATTCTACAATGCCTAAAGATTAATGGAAAATTTTTCTAACCCCGATTTTGATTTTGAATTAAGCAGGATAATTTCGCATCACTGCCCTCTTGTGGTACAGTAACAATTCATTATTGAGTGCTTGAAGGATATGGGACAGATCACTTGGCAAACAAACCACATCCGTTGGATGTGTTGGGTCAAAACATCCATGTTTTGGGTCTATGGCACATAAGGGACTGATGTAGTGTAGGCTGTTGCATTTGCAGCTGTGTGGTGTAAGTGTGTGTGAAAGAGAGAAAAAGAAACTTCAGTGTGTGCCTGAGCCATGTCCTTGAGTGACATTGCCTCTTCATGTTGTGCAGGTGTACAGTCTCTTGGCGAGTGTGAGAGGAAGGAATGACTCACTCAACATGCTCCGCTCTCAGATCTGACTCATAGTCGTCCCTCGTGCTCTACCTCACACACTGTTTTTATTTGGTGGTTGACAGAGATAAAGTATAGCCTTAATCCAACCCCTGTGCAGTTCAATTTGGTTCAATGGCCCATTATGGGTAGGGCTCTCAAATACCACAACAGCATACATCGAGTTGTGTTCATAACGGTAGTGTTAACAGTAATCAAAGAGAGTAACACTGTATTAATGCAGTGTGCTAACAGCAGTAAGTTAAAAAATGTAAGTGATGACAGTATTGCAATAGCATGGTATAAATTTCTGTCATGGCATGGCTGCCATGGCCTCTTTCACTCTCATTTATTTATTTATTTTTGCTTCAGCTATTTTTCATCCCTCTTCTTTAATCCTGTCATTTACTTGTGTGTTTTCATTACAACCCATATTCATCTTACCTGTCCCTCTCTTCCCCACCCTCTTTCTGTCTCTTCAGACTGAGGGACTAGGCACTGCTCTGGCGGAGATGGAGGTGAAGGAGGCCATACAGATCCAGCAAGGTGCGAATGGTGAAGTGGTTCAGATTCAGATGCCTGTTAACACAGTGGGCACCTGAGACACCAGCTCATGTGCTCTCTCTCTCTCAAACCCAAGACTTCTCCAAGTACACGGATGCGTCATTGCGATTCTGCAGCAGTAGCACCTGAGCTACAGAGAGAGAGAGAGAGAAAGAGAGAGAGAGAGAAAGAGAGAAAGAGTGATATGTGTGGGTGCGTAAACTCACTATTTGAGTAACCATGGGTTAAGCCCAGCAGGAGAGACTTAGTTAAAACAAATCATATTCCCTTTGGGTCAACCAGTCTATTGGCAATCTCCTGACAAACACAGACTGTGAAAGCAGCCAGTCAGCTTATTAACACAAAAGCAATGTTGGCTTCAGTGAGGCTTGTCAAAGCTGCATGTGATACAGGCTGTGGCCCAGCTGAGTACAGAAGAAAGGAAGATACCCCCCACCCTCCTCCCGCATCTGTGCTCCATCAGTGCAGCATCTTCATCACTGTGCAAGATGAGTTTATTTAACTACAACTTGTCTGACTGTAAAGTTTTCAAGATCATCTAATCTCCAAGTTACAAAAAAGATTTTACCATGTAAAAAAAAAAAAAAAAAAAAAGTTGTTGTTTGCAAATGATCAAGGCTTTGCTTTGCATTCTGCCTCCTGGTTCAGGTTTCTGGAGCATCTTCTGCATAACTGACACTGTATTGCTTTGTTAAAATATAAGTTATTATTATCTTTTTTTATTTGTGTGCTGCCATTGTTTGGCTTTCAGTTGGGTTGCACAATGATTAGCCCATTAAAGTTGCTTGTAGGTTGTTGCTAACTTATGGCAACAAATGTATTAAGCAGAAATATTTATGATGTTTTTTCTTATCTGATGTTTGATTTATACTGTTGATAAAAATCTTGTATTTGTATTTGGCAGTGACAGTAATTAAGCCCATGCACATACAATGTGTCACAGAAGTATTTGCTACCCCCAAACTTTCCCACATTTTGTACTGGACAACATGGAACTGAAATTGACTTAACTGTGATATTAATTTTAGTTCTGGTGCAAGCAGTTTCTACCATTACACAAAATTATTTGTTTGGAGTCCAACTGTGTACATTTGACACATGATTTGATCTTATAAATAAACTTGGAATGTATCCAGGAGACCTCAAACTTCAGTCCAGAACAGAGTTGTAGAAATGGATTGATCAATGCTTGGTTATTAATTCATGGACAGAATATGGTACAACAGTAATCAGGTAAGCACACTGTTAGTCAGAGAAGCAAGCACTAAAAGGCCTAGGGTAAGGTCAATTTAAAGTTTTCACCACCACGCTTTAATGTGTTAATTGTTTTCTCAGCTATATAGGGCTTCCACTTTTTGTTCCAAGGTCAAACTGTTCAACTGTGGTGTCATTAGAACAAATAATCACGTTTCCTGAATCTCCATTAAGTTTGGAATTGCACTGTAGAAAATACACTGTTTTGTATTATGTGTATGACTTGTTCAAAGGGAATAATGTCATGTAATAGTACTGCTTATGTTTTTATGTTAACAGTAGCTGCCAGACAGAATTCAATAGAGAACAGAAACATAAAAAGATTTCTTTTTATACATTTTTGTTTCCCATGATTCTGTTATGGGTTGAGTTATAAAAGCTTTCTGCTCTATATGAAGCAAGATCTGGGTTTAGTGCCAGTACTGTCATTAATATTAAAAGACATGATTTGGAATTGATGATGGAGGCCTGTTCTGTGATGGTTGATATCTGAATCAGGTTTATTGGCCAAGTGTTTTGACAACCACAAGGAATTTGGTTCCAGCTGTTGAGTGCTGATGAGACATAACACTATACATTTACAATACAATAGACATACAAAGGACAATACAGATGAGTATTATATAGAACACAATATACAGAGTATATGACAGCTTAGTAATGTACATATAATGTACAAGTGTGAGAGTGCATGATAGTGCACATAGCAGAATTGTGCATCACGTAAGATAAAGAGTTTACTTTAGAATATTTGTACAATATACAGCAGCAATAGAGTGTGTGTGTAACATATGGCGATGATGTGATGATTGACTTCTGATAATGCAGTACTTATAGACATGAAACAGGGCATTGTAAGGACTATATTATTGTGCCTGTTTGCTGTTAAAAAGTAATCTGTTTTCTGTTAATTTTATATCCTGGGGACTGGGTGTGTAGAGGGATAAAGTACTTCCTCTAGGTCACCACACATTTTCTCATCACAGCTCAAGACACGGTGACCCAACTAAGCTTCCACTCCTGCAATAATGCTTCCTTGTGTGTGTCTGTGCATGTATGACTGTGTGTATATCTGTGTGTGTGTGTATGCTCCAGATGGAGGAGTAAGTCTCTGGTGATGCGTATCAGGAAGACTGGGGGAGAGAGAGAGATAAAGAGTCTTTTTGGAGCTTCTCTGCAGTTCCCACACATTTTGTGATGTAATGGTGTATTTTGGAGTGCTTGCAAGAAACAAGTTGTACAAACGTTGATAAACCCACTTCTTCCCTATTTCCTTTTGTTTTTTCTTCGTCTCTGTGTGTCTATTAACCACTATTTTAAGCTTCCTCCCGCTATCTTTCCAGCACTTTAACACAACTCGTCTTTCTCAGATTTCTGCTCCTTTGCTCTCTATTTCCCCTTCATATGTTTTATCTGTCTGTCTCATTCTCTTCCTTTCCTCTGTCTTTGTTCTACTATCAATTGTTTGGGGCAGTCTTGGCAAAGCTGGAGCTACAGAAACCCCTCACTCACCCCCCTTTTCGTGGTCTGACTCAACCAATTCATATGGGACCTGGCTGTCCTCTCTGCTCAGTCTAAAAAACAATGAGACAGGTGAAAACTTCCATGTGCAGTGGCCCAGTTTCCTTTACTTTAACAACTTGGGCCCAGGACCAGAGACTGCTCGTCCATGTCGTCATGACAGTGTTCTAAAAGGCCATGGGGGAAAAAAAAAGACAAAATAGCAGAGGAGTGCATGGGGTTTAAGAGATGTACAGACACAAAGAGGAGGAGGTGAGCAGTACATCACTTCTCTTGAGCCTGTCTTCAGACCCATTATAAGCTCTCATGCCTTAGCAGGAGTTTTGCTACAACAAGCATCCTTTACTCCCCTTTTGTCTCCCTCATGGTATCTCACCACCTTCAGCTTGGGTTTTCCTGGTCTGTTTATCCATCTTCCATTTCCCCTTTGCCTGTTTTACTTTATACAAGCCTGGAAAGGATATCTAGGAAGGGAACACTTTTGAATCAGACTGCAGCTGTTTAAGCAGACCACACAATAAAACATTTAAAAAGTAGCTCAATAGTTATAAATCATCACTTGATCTGCAGCAAATAAAACAAAATAAAAAATAGGGGGAATGTAGCCTCAGTCTGACCTAAGGACAGTGTCTGCCAATAATGTCAGTAATTTTAATGCCTCTGTGTCACAATTAAAGATTGGGTATTCTTTTTTTTCCTGATAAGAAAAGCTATCATGTGATGGTTATTCAAGTAATTGCACAGCACTTAGAAGGGCTAATAAACATTTTCATTAATTTGGACAACCAGCTGTTGGTCTCTGATCACATTTCTGAGACTTCTATAAATCCTGGAGTTTTTGCACCGAATAACAATTCAGATTTTATGAGTATGCATGACCTACATATACAACATATATGCCACCCATTACTCCCAGTGCACTTGCTGCTCTATTCCTATTTTGTCACCATGTCTAAAATCCTGGAAACATGACTGATATTTATGGTCGGTTTTCCAGTGACGCTGGAGGTTCCAATGAAATGTAGATTTTACCTGGCAAGCATGTAAATTCAGTGGTTTATATAAGGTTGACACAGACTTTATAACCCTTAATAACACTTTATAACACTTGACACATGACACAATTTATAACACAGGTCCAGAAAATTACATCACTTGCTTTTCTTAATGAATGCTTCCTGCTGCACTCCGACCAAAAAACATTGCCTAATAGGACATTTATCGCTTTATAAACACTGGAAAGAGGTCATGGGTGGTTATAGTGGGAAAGAATGGATCAGGCTCATGGGGATGAAGAGTTCAGTAGCTGAGAGACCTCATCCGCAGAGAACTCTTGTGTGCTCGGCTTTGTTTCTTATTTCTGTTCGGTATTAACATTTCTAAGCTCTTTCCCAAGGTCTAGTACGTTTTTATTAGAAAACTTGACTCCAGAAAGAGTAAATTTCCCAACAGGCATGTTCTCATCGAACTGACAGAATTTGGCACTTCCCATGGGCTTGACTGAGAGGCATCTCAGCTGCATGGCTTCATTTTATTCCCAACGTTTGAATTTAGACCTGTTTTTCTTTTCGATATTACTGAAAAGCGGCGCTGTGTGTGTGTGTGTGTGTGTGTGTGTGGAGTGTGAGGAATTAAGGCGCGCTGGTAGAGTAGAGGTTAATTTTATCTACTGAGTGGGCGGGGACGCGCGCAAAGCGGCACGTGCGTGCGCGCGCGAAGATACGCGGATGGAGCGGAGCTGGAGGCGCGCGCCAGGGTTCTAGCACGCAGCGCGAGGGCTTTATGGCGGAGCTGTTACTCTGCGTTCTTCCGGCACGACTGAGCTCACGTTTCTAAAGTGTAACCTGAGGGTGAGTCCACTTACCTCTGCTGCTACACTTAAAGTCACGTGCAAAAACAAAACACAGGGAATTAGGGCACTTCATTTGGAGCCTCGGCCTCAGACTGAACCTGAAAGGAGGTGACGTGAGAAGTTCAGGACCAGGGTTCATTCAGCATCGCAGGCGTATAGGTTCTCTTAGAATACCAGCATTTCCTGGCATGAATAACTCTTCATGCAGAATGGACAGAAACGAATCTTCCATTCCACACAACATTAGTTGCACTTATATTTCCTGTTAAAACTTCTTTATTTACTTTCTCCAGGATGCTGCTTAACCCAAACAAACTGTTAGGTTGTATTAAAAAAGCAATGGAGCCATGACTTTCCTCTTCTGGCTTTCATTTCCAAATATCTAACAAATAACACTCATTTATTTACCTGAATGTCAGAGACCTCACAGAGATTAGGAAAAAGTCCTAAACATTTTGCATATCAGTATTTTTAATGATGCGCTCTTCACAAGATGTTTAGTTTGTAAGCAAATTCTGAACTGACTTTATCTTCTTTAGATGAGACTCATCTGTACACTCTGCTTATAAACAGATCAGGTTCCACAGCTTTAGCGTCCATCCTAAAACCACATCAACAGGATCTTCTCCTAGACTGCTAACTAACTGAGCCAACTCTTGGCAAACCATCCAACAGCAGCATATCTTTAAGTACATCACATCTTTCAGTGGAAACGTAATGGACATGTTTCAGAGGGAACCTTCCCTTTAAGGTGGCAGTGATGAAACCTGGCGCCACAAGGCCCTGTCTGATTTCCTCTTTCAACACACCTTCAAACATTTAAAGCATCAAACTTTTCCTCCCTTGGCACCACATGCCCACAAACTACAAGATCACTGACATACCAGAGCTGTGATAAAAAAGTGGACCCCCACCATTTTCCGGTTTCCCATAGCAGCAGTAAATGTTTCTAATGGAAGCTGTAAGTCATGGTGATGCTGTCAGATAGGGGTGTGTGTGGGAGGCGCTCTGACTGTAAAGAGGAGGAGAGATGCTGGGTGTCCTGTCTTGAGACATACCAGCTGCACCTTGCACATTGAGAATGTGTGATTCACATCGAACAGCACGTCTTCTGTCTATCTGTGTAATGTGTAAACATTTTACGCTGCCCCAAGTTGTAAAGACAGGAATGCAAGTTCTCTTGTAATTAAGATTACATCTCCTTTGGTCTAGAATTCAGCATCACACTATAGGATATATTTTCAACGATACATAAAAATGTGCCTTATTAAAATGGAGCAGCGAAACTGCTTGCCAGAAACAATACTCGTTTATGTATAGCGCACTAATGGGCTATGGTTCGTTCAGCATAATAGCTGAAGCATTTGTCACACTGCCATGTCTCTGGTTAGTTTCTGGATTGCATAATGAAAATATGAAGAAAAAAAAAAAAATAAAATAAATAAATACAGTACTTTTTAAATAATTGTGCAAAAAAGTAAAGGCTTCACTTTTTCTTCACTTAAATTGTTCTATTAGTTGGTTAAGATGACAATTACCCTCGATTCTCACCCATGACTGATTTTGTTACCCAGAATGTTCCAACAATTCCAACAATTTATTATACATCATCAATTATATCTTATCTTTTCATTTCTATTTGTTCAGTAGTAACGTGTGGGAATGCTTAATTATGTAGATTTATGGCGAGATGTCTACTCTTGCAGAACTTCCACAGGACTGAAAGCAATTTGTTGGTGCTCCAAATTAGCGAGTGGAGAGACAGAGGCAGCCTCCAAGTCAAATCTCTTCAGTTTCCTTTTGCAAATGAGGCAAATAACAATCAGCTGTAAGAGGGGGCTGTGTTACAGTCTGAGTTTGTGCAAGGTATATGCAGGAACGTGTTAACCAAACTGGCTCTGCATAAGTCAACACTAACAGTTTTGGCAGAGATCCCAGAGACATTTCAGTACGCACATTTAATACTGTATCTGTACTGTATTGGAAATCTATAAAACTGATGTTTATGTCAGCAGAAACCATCCAACTGCATCCAACTGGCTTTCAAACAGAGAATTTTGTCTTTAAGAATTGCATAACTAAAAACATATTCACACTAAATGTTGGCCTTTGCAATTTGGTAATTGAACAATTAACATTTTAGTTTCTCTGGAATGTTTTCTACTCAACCTGAGCCATTACTTCAGGCTATTAGTAGTGGGATTCACCGTGTCATGCCAAATAATCACGGGCTTTATTCAAAACTATTCAGTGCCGAGTAAAAGTCCTGTGAGCTCCATTTTAGGTATTGAAATGTTTTCAGTCCACAGAGTATTTGTGAACTTAGGAAATGTTGGCACAAGAGGTAGGATTGTTTTGATAATGGACAGATGCTAAGACTAATCATATTTTATTGACAAATAATTTGGAATCATGGAAATTCTGCAAAATATATATTTTTTTAAACATGCAGCATTCATCAGGGATATAATAACTGAATTTAGTCTGACATCTGACACATCCATAGTCAGGGATTTTTTGACAAATGCTGAATAGTCTATTGTTTTGTGAGCAGGGCTAGGCTCTAGGTTCCTGTATGGAATAACGTGTTCATATTCCATGGGAGAAAGAGCTCTTATTTGTTAATGCAATACAACTTTTTTCTCCCTGAAGACAAAGGCTCACTGGTCTGGGAAAAGCTGCCTTCGATTTTCCTTTTTTCATATCTTTGTTATGGTCATGCCAGATGTGGGATTCAAGTCATGCTTCAGTTGCAGCCAAAAACATTTGATAATTTTTGACTCCTAGAACGCTAGAATATGCAAGCACTAAGAGGCCATTTCAGGGGAGGAAACTTTTTATGTATTTTTATACTTATCTACATATGAGTCTGATGTCCTTAATAGACTCGGTATTTACTAACTTTCAGCAATTGACTTATTATTCCACTGGAGTCTTTTAGGTCAAATTTTTTTGATTTTTGTATACATGGGTGTAACTGAAGCTTACATGGGAAATAGAGTGAAGAGGAGCAGCAGCATTGCTAACACACTGTCTCAGAACTCCATGTTCCAGACAGACACACCGGGTCGTGCCCTGTGCGGAAGTGTAAAGTCCCGGGATAGACCACTTAGTGCTCCTTTCCATTTTTTCTCCCAAACTAGTATAACCCTGTTCTGGCTGCCTTGCATGTATCCTAATAAATGAGAGATTAATATCAGTCCTGGACTGTGGTGTGAAAAAGATAATTGTTAGGCACTCAGACTGGTGCATTTAATGCCCAAACTCTCTAGGTTACACTTTTCGGGAAGGGAATGCTAAAGAAAAACTACAAACAAGTATTTGAAAGAAGGAAAGACCTAAGAGCTTTGGCCTTGGCAGTCAGATTTTTCATCTCCAGTAATGGGATTATAAAAGTTTAGACTTGTCGAATCAGTTTTCACTGATGACTAAAACAGTATTTTTACACTGCGTGTGGGTCAAAAAAGATCTTTCACTTTGGATTCCTTGTTCCACACCCTTACAGCCTGCTCCTGCACTGTTCACAGAGGTTTAGGTCAAACTTGTCTTATGGCTCCCATTACCTCTGAGGGCTTTTCTTCTCTCAGCACATTTTCAAATTCAATCCACACCCAGGATTGATTCAGAGGAAGTGCTTATAATTGCAGGTTTGTTTTCCCATAAAAATTCCTTTTGAATCAACATGGCTTCACAAATCTATATGCTACGTTTGTGTTGCCGTGTTTGCAAATCGCAAGGCCCTATGTTAATCCGTTTGCTGTATAATTGTTCCACTGTCAGTAAAAATCAGCATTTATTAGATTGATGATATGTCACTGTGCAGGAATATGTGCAAACAAAAAACTGTCCTCATATATGCTTTCAGTCATGCAGGCCAGCACTTGACGTGCATTTTCTGCGATAACTCTCACTTCAAGAATTTGTACCACAAACCTAATTACAGTGCTGCAGTCCTATAAGTCTGCTTTTATATATTAGAAGCCATAATAATCATTCCCCTTGCTACACTAAAGTAGAAACAGGAAGCAAAGTGACTAATTAAAGTCATGCATGTGTCACTGAGTGGGGAATCTTCCACACATTATAAGCGCTGCACAAGAGGTCAGTTGTAGTGAATTTACAAAGAACAAGGATTGATTCCCTCGAGTGCTCTCAGGCTTAACCGTGTACACATTTCAGCAAACATACAAACTCTGTTCTTAAATTGCCTCATATCCAGGGTGTGACCTCCGTTGAGCCATTACACATAAATTATACATTTTAGAAAAATGTATCATGAGTTTTTTGTGTTTAAGTTGTTTTATTTATGCCTTCTTTACAACTTATATTCACGTAACCCAAAACATTCCCTATTCGCTCTTCCTGGATGAGTCTATCCTGGGTGTGTCTGTCACTCCAGTTTTTAAATATGGGGAAAGGAAAAAGAGACCAGTCTTTAGAACCAACCATGTAAGAACCAAAACCTTTCTTGCCTACTTGTAGGCAGTACACTTAGCTCACTGATCACAGTAGAAAAAGTAAGATGCCATTTAGTTAATCATCATACAAACAGCACTGTCTGCACGGGTCTGTCATTCCTTTCTTCCTTCCAGAATGCAGGCTGGAATGTGTGTCAAAGTGTGATGGCAGTAAATGACAAAAAGAAGGTCAATCACATCTTGTTCACTGAAATAAATCACATATATTTGAAATACACAGCATGATTACATTTTCAGGTTTAGAGCTAGAGCAGGTTCCTAGCCAAATCAACTGGCTCAGGCAATATGCTTGATTTAAAATAAAACAGAAGGTGAGACCTGAGCCATGGTTCTGATGTAAGAAGAAGACTTTGTCTGGTTTTGAGGTTTGGATTCTCTGCTCTGTAATCAGCACCAAACAAAAAGGATTTGTTTCGTTTTTTTTTTCTCCAGCTACTGTTTTATAGAATGATTTACATCTGAAATTTAGAAGATGAAAGGACGAGGGAAAACATTTTTGGGTCATCTGCTGTGCTTTTGCTGTGCAAACATCAGTTTCAGGTCAGGGGTTCTACACAGTCTTAAAAGTCTGTTGGTGAAGTGTGAAGGTGTGAAATATTTGTGGAAGTTTGGGACATGGTCTGTGTCAAAGTGTTTGTGTCTGAGCGAATGCTGAGTTTCACATCTGGTGTTGTTCTTTTGAAGGTTTGATAATTAGTGAGGTAGACTGAGGGGAAACATTATTCCTGTACAATTCCTGTACAAAAGTGCATTCAACGCCCACCCCCCCACCCCAAACTCTAGTTATACAACTTTTATTTATTGTAGCTGCCTTGTTTTTACCCAATTTTCTCGTCCTAATTGTAACATGACCTCACCATGTTTTCAGCTACACTTTCTCACACATTTTGTTCATAATTATTTCATTTCCCGTTTGGCTTAAATACTTGTTACGATGTTTTAGGCATTTATTTACCACCTACAGATTGCAGTTTGTAAATTCTTTGATTAGTCTGCTGTTTCAACAATCCCACATCTTTACAGCTGGTAAAGCCTTAACAGGGGGTTGATTTCTTAACAAACATATTTTATATTAGCTAGGAAAAAAATACAAATCATTCATTCAGACTGTAGCCTGAACATGTGTTTGCATTCAGCCCAATATTATTCCTGCTACATCGAATCCAAATGATGTTTAAATGATTACATTCATTAACATGAAACTCCACCTGATAATCTGTTGGCCAAATCATGGCTTACATCCCTGAGGATATAGCAAAAGTCATCTATAGGGTGTATGGTTTTGTGTGCAAGAGCATGTGTTTAACACTTGTGAATTTTTTAAATATTTATTCCTTTTTCCACACGGATGGTTGCTTTAAGTATGGAAAATATTTACTACTGCTTACTTCTTGTTTCGGGGTTTTTCAGAGGGCAGACAGTTCGCAGAGTTCTTCATCTGTGCTACAAACACAAAAGTGTGATCTGCTTCTGTGTTCTCACATTAATATTGGTCCTTTCTTATGGAAAGATCCTACTTATATACAGCAGATGACATCATTATGTTTTTATTTATGTATTATGTATGTATCTATCATGACAGTAGGGAGCATGTTCAAGCATTATACAAGCTACATGGTATACACTCACTGGCCACTTTATTACTAGTACAGGGTTGGACCCCCTTTTGCCTTCAGAACTGCCTTAGTCCTTCGTGGCCTAGATTCAACAAGGTACTGGAAACATTCTTTAGAGATTTTGGTCCATATTGACATGATAGGATCACGCAGTTGCTGCAGATTTGTCGGCTGCACATCCATGTTGCGAATCTCCCGTTCCACCACATCCCAAAGGTGCTCTATTGGATTGAGATCTGGTGACTGTGGAGGCCATTTGAGTACAGTGAACTCATTGTCATGTTCAAGAAACCAGTCTGAGATGATTCACGCTTTATGACATGGTGCGTTATTCTGCTGGAAGTAGCCATCAGAAGATGGGTACACTGTGGTCATAAAGGGATGGACATGGTCAGCAGAAATACTCAGGTAGGCTGTGGCGTTGACACGATCTCAATTGGTACTAATGGGCCCAAAGTGTGCCAAGAAAATACCCCCACACCATTACACTACCACCACCAGCCTGAACCGTTGATACAAGGCAGGATGGATCCATGCTTTCATGTTGTTGATGCCAAATTCTGACCCTACCATCCGAATGTTGCAGCAGAAATCGAGACTCATCAAACCAGGCAACATTTTTCCAATCTTCTATTGTCCAATTTTGGTGAGTCTGTGCGAACTGTAGCCTCAATTTCCTGTTCTTAGCTGTTAGGAGTGGCACCCGGTGTGGTCTTCTGCTGCCTCTTCTGCATACCTCGGTTGTAACGAGTGGTTATTTGAGTTACTGTTGCCTTTCTATCAGCTCAAACCAGTCTGGCCATTCTCCTCTGACCTCTGGCATCAACAAGGCATTTGCGCCCACAGAACTGCCGCTCACTGGATATTTTCTCTTTTTCGGACCATTCTCTGTAAACCCTAGAGATGGTTGTGCATGAAAATCCCAGTAGATCAGCAGTTTCTGAAATACTCAAACCAGCCCGTCTGGCACCAACAACCATGCCACGTTCAAAGTCACTTAAATTACCTTTCTTCCCCATTCTGACACTCGGTCAGAAGCTGCAGCAAATCGTCTACATGCCTGATTGCATTGAGTTGCTGCCATGTGATTGGCTGATTAGAAATTTGCGTTAACGAGCAGTTGGACAGGTGTAACTAATAAAGTGTTCAGTGAGTGTATATTCTGACCAAGCATAACACTGTGACCACCTGCCTAATATTGTGTTGGTACCCCTTTTGCTGCCGAAACAGTCCTGACCCATTGAGCATTAACTTCTTCAGTAAATTGAGCTGCAGGAGCTCGTCTGTTGGATCGGACCACACCTGCATCAGTGAGCTTTTGGCTGCCCATGACCCTTGTCACCGGTTCACCACTGTTCCTTCCTTGGACTACTTTTGATAGACACTGACCACTGCAGGTATGCCCACAAGAGCTGCAGTTTTGGAGATGCCCTGACCCAGTCTTCCCTTGGCCCTTGGTCAAACTCCTTACGCTTGCCAATTTGTCCTGCTTCTAACACATTAACTAGGAGGACAAAATGTTCACTGGCTGCCTAATACAGGTGCAGCTGAATAAATTAGAATATAATAAAAAAAAAATTTGATTCATTTTAGTAATTAAATACAAATAGTGAAACTTGTATATTATATCGATTTATCACACTTTATCACACCCAGACTGATATATTTCAAGTCTTTATTTCTTTCAATTTTGATGATTATGGCTTACAGCTAATAAAGAATTTGGGGGAGATTCACAAAGAGCTGACCGCAGCTGGAGTCAGTGCTTCAAGAGCCACCACACACAGACGTATCCATGTCCTACAACTGGCGCATTCCTTGTGTCAAGCCACTCCTGAACCAGAGACAACATCAGAGGTGTCTTACCTGGGCAAAGGACAAAAAGGATTGGACTGTTGCTCAGTGGGCCAAAGTTGTCTTTTCAGATGAAAGTAAAGAACATTTTGCATTTCATTTGGAAATCAAGGTCCCAGAGTCTAGAAGAAGAAAAAAGAGGCACAGAATCCAATTTGCTTGAGGTCCAGTGTAAAGTTTGGACAGTCAGTGGTGGTTTGGGGAGTCATGTCATCTGCTGGTGTTGGTCCACTGTGTTTTATCAAGTCCAAGGTCAGCACAGCCATCTACTAGGAAGTTTTAGAGTACTTCATGCTTCCCTCTGCTGTCCAGCTTTATGGAGATGCTGATTTCATTTTCCAGCAGGATTTGGCACCTGCCTACACTGGTTGGTTAAATGAACATGGTGTTGGTGTGCTTGACTGGCCAGCAAACTTACCAGACTTGAACTCCATAGAGAATCCATGGGGTATTGGCAAGAGGAAAATGAGAAACAAGAGACCAAAAAAATATAAATGAGCTGAAGGCCATTGTCAAAGAAACCTGGGCTTCCATACCTCCTCAGCAGTGCCACAGACTGATCACCTCCATGCCACGCCCAATTAAAGCAGTAGTTAAAGCAAAATGATCCCCTACCAAGTATTTAATACATATACAGTAAATAAACATAATTTCCAGAAGGCTAACAATTCACTAGAATGTTTTTTTTTATTGCTCTTATGAAGAATTCTGTGTTTTTTCTTTAAAAGAAATAAACACTTTTAATATACCAGTCTGTATGTGGTGAATCTATATATTATACGAGTTAAATGTTTTGTATTGAATTACTAAAAAAATCTATTTTTTAATGATATTCTATTGAGATGCACCTGTATATCCCACCCACTAACAAGTGCCATTATGAAGAGATAATCAGTGTTATTCACTTCACCTGTCATAATGTTATACTGTCACAATGTTATGCCTGATGATTACAAAATCACTCATGCACTGGATAAGTGATGCAGAATAATGAAATGGTTATAAGACATTATTGTATCAATGCCCCATTCTCAGCAATTGTGTGTGGTAAAGTGATGAGAGACATAGTGATAGTGTATTTAGTGTATGTGAGAAAAGTCACTGAGACTGAAGCATCTGGAAAATAAAATGCTCTTTGGAAAGCAGAATATGGAAAACTTCTTCATAATATTGCCCTGTGCTTGGCACCCACACCAGAATGATGTTTATGCAATACAGATGCTCTAGCTAGAAGCACACTGTTTGATGCCCAGAAATATATACACACTCAGGCTTTGGGAAGAGATAGATTTAGCAACCAACGATATAAACATGTGCAGATGGTTATGGTAAAGGAATTTCATAGTGGATATGAAGCTGTGCACTTGACTAACAGATGATTAAGTCCCTCAAGCTGTTCTGTAAGCATCTGTGGGACAGTCTATATACAAAATGAACTCTAAAGATCTAAAGTCTTTAGATTAGTGTGGTTGTAATTACATTGTGCAGACAAAGTCATGGTCAAACTTTGAAATTTGGGTCAAACCTTTAAAAAACAGTTTTGTCAGCACTATGGCAATCAGTTTCTCATGCAGAAATGAGTCATGGCTAAACAACACATCTAAAATACAGTCTGCATTGAACATGCCATCATGCTAGATCCAAACCACCAAATCCCCCTTCAGAGCTGATGACCAAAACAAAGACTGGTCTGCATTAGACCTAAGATACAGGCCAGAAGACAGATTGTGCATGCTCTCATTGTCTTGCCAGAAACTAAAACAGTCACAGGCACAATATGGCAATAACAGTGTCTAGTCGGTAAACAGAAAAAATGATTCATTTTGTTGAATATTTAGGGGTTTTTTTTGGTTTTTGGATTTACGTTCATTTATCATGACAATTACATACAGTGTTTCCCTACTCTTAGCTCTACATTCACTACAAAGCTTTCTATCTTATCACTAAAGCCCTAGTTGGTGTTAGCGCTGGAATATCTTGCTAGTTTAGTCGACGGCCAATGTTTTTATACTGCCCTTAAATTCTAGCTAGCTCCCTAGGAGACTGTCAAATCCAAATTACAATCGTGTGCATCTGTTTAACCTAGCCTATTTATAGTTGGTTCTTGTATTATATTGGTTTTTTTTTTTTTGGTTATTTGTGGGATTTATAGCTTAGGATTTGTGGCTTAATATTTTTATGTAGATAATTTTGTGACATTTAAAAATAAAAATGAAAAATTGATAAAAGAAATACGAGAAAATAAGACACTGTTCAGTTCAATAGGGAAACTACAAACAGCAGCATGTGTAGAAATGTATAAGATACTATACTTGGATTATAAAATAGAAAACAATGTAAAAATCTGAAGCAAAAGTAGTAAAATAGTATAAAGAAAAAGATTAGGGATGCACCGAATATTCGGCCACCGAAAATGTTCAGCCAAAAATGGCCCAAAAGTGCATTTTCGGTTTTCGGCCGAAAAAACACGGCCGAAACAGTGTGTTGTGATGACGCAAACAGAAACCGCGGCCTGCACGTGCTTGTCGGTGTGGACGTATTTCAGTATATCTGAGAAAGATTCACGGATAGCGGTTTGCAAAACATGTAATCGCAAAATTTCAAGAGTCAGCAAAAACTTTCTCCACGTCGGGTTTAATTTATCACCTGAAATCCAAACATCCCGATCGCTATGCTGAATATAAGAGGAACCGCGGCACAGAAAAGCAAAACCCCTCCGAGCATGCCTACTCTGTCTGTGGCGGACGTTTTTGAAAAGGCAGGAAGTTTCCCAGTGATATTGTTGTATTGTTGTATTTTTAAGCAGTTGCACTTGTTCTGAATGCACTTTGTTTTTATGAAAGAACATACTTAATTTTACAACCTTTTAGCAGGCCATTATTATTGAAGTGCATTTAAGTTAAACATTTAAGTTTGAATTTTAATTAATTTTATCCTGTGCATTGTTGCAATGTGCTATAAATAAATATTTTCATAATTTGTAATTTGAAATTCCTTGATTTTAGTAAGGTTAGTACACAGTCATAGCCATAAGTGCAATGGTAATAATAATTGGCAGAATTTCTTTCGGTGTTTCGGTTTTCGGCCTTGCTTTCCTCTTTTTCGGTTTTCGGTTTCGTCCAAGAATTTTCATTTCGGTGCATCCCTAAAAAAGATAGACCTAAACACTGTATAAAGAAAGAAATAAGTGTTTTTGCAATAGTTTAAAAATTATTTAAAGTTATAAGTGAAAAGAGTGATTGAAGGGTTGTTGAGTTTAAAAGTGAGTTTTAAGTGTAAAAAGTGATAAGCAAAGCAAAATAATGAATGAATTCCCAGGTTAAGGTTTACTTAATTATAAGTAGTAGCAATTCTGTTGCAGTCTTAATATTATAGTAAATATGGTAAAAAAAAGAAAAAAGAAACACAGTGACAAGGCAAACATTTTATTGCTTATAGCGGTATGCAAAAGCATTGTTGCTCGACACAAATGTTTGGGCACACCTGGCCAAATGACAGAGGTTTTTTTTTTTCCTCAAAGCCAACCTTCCATTTGAAACTGAAAGAGGATTGGCCTCTGTACAGGACAGTGATTCAAAACATCACAAATCAAGGTTACTTGCTCTTAGAAAGGCAAGATGAACTTGTGAAATTGCCCTTACATTCCTTGATTTGAACATCATTGAAAATCTGTGTGTAAATCTTAATCATGCTGTGCATGCAAGTCGGCTCAAGAATATCTTCAGACATTAAGGACCTTTGGGTTGAAAATTCATACAACAAGATGACTGCTAGCAGGCACCATAAAACATTTGCAAGCTTAAATAACAAGTGTAATAAGTGTATTGTTTTACATATTACATAAGTAGTATACACAAAATGATTATTAGTATATTTTATATAGTTTTATCAAATATAAAATAACTATGCATTAACGTTTGCAGAAAATGTGTTTTTTGTATATAGTTTAATATATAACAAAGTAGTTTGCTGCAGAAAATGTTTTTATCACTTCAAAAACAAACATAATGTGTAATTTGGTGAGGCATATTCATGTGATGGCTGTAGAAAGCAATCAGACAATCTATAAACACATCTTAAGGTGTTTTCACAGTTGGCTCAAAAGCCAGGCTCCACAGCCAAAACCAGAAGCCCCAAATGAATTTGGGGTTCATTTAGGGAGGAGGTCATTATAGCACACTTTCATTAATACAAAATCCTTTTTTCCAAAACTTTTATGCAACTTCATATGCCATTATTCAGTATGCAGGTGAACAAAGTTTAGGTTTAGCTAGGTTTATTTAAGCAATTGAACTACCCTTTGTAGATGCATGGCATGTTTGTTTGCAGGTATAATTGTAAACCATGAGCCGTTATTGTCAAGTCAAGTCAAGTCAACTTAAGTTTATTTGTATAGCGCTTTTCACAACAGACATTGTCTCAAAGCAGCTTTACAGAAATCAACAGTCAAGGTGAATGGTGTGCATTTGTCCCTGATGAGCATTGCCATGGCGACTGTGGCAAGTAAAAACTCCCTTAGATGTCATGAGGAAGAAACCTTGAGAGGAACCAGACTCAAAAGGGGAACCCATCCTCATTTGGGTGACATCAAAAGTGTGATTATAGTCATTAAACAATACAGAACACTGGATAGTGAGAACTAACATGAGCAGTGGAGTGTAAGATTATAAGTATAGTCTTTGTACAGTCTTATTGTATAATAAGATTTCTGTATACCCGTTTGTGACAATTTACACTGTTAAAAGCACTGTATAATTAAAGAGATTACACACTGGTGGATTTGGTTTAAGTGAGCTTCAGTCATCATTTTTTATGAGGACCAGGAATTAGTTCCTGGACTGCTCCCGACAGCATGTAAACTGCAAATCTAAGGCCCAGAGTCTGGAAAAAGACAACTGTGAAAACATCCTTAATCTCCTTGAACACTTCGTAAACTGTCCCAGCATTGAGCATATTATGAATTTTGACGTTCGGGTTTTCACATTATACCATTGATTCTTTTCTTTCTGTGGTTCTGTGCCACCTGTTTGTCATAGTCTACTATTTCCCAAATGCACACTCAGACATACACAAACACACAAGTATTCACAGAGCTCTTTAGTGGTGCCAGACCCCTTAACCTGACTTGTCTGGTCTTTGTGTACTAATGAACTCTGCGGTTTGACTGTTTACATATTGCTTGTATGAATAACTGAACTACTGTATGGTAATTGCTTACAATGTCTTCCATATGTTACCATATGTTACATGTTACCATGGACTTTCCTGGGCAAAGGAGCAGCTTGAGTGAAGCAAGCATGCAGAGGTCCCCAATCAGATAACATCTTCCTCTTCCTCTGCTTTTTAATTCAGTTAGTAGCTGTTTCAGTTTGTTGTGTACAATGCAGTATATTCTGTCTGCTTTGAAAAATGTAGACAAATGGCTGTACATCCCAGGTTTAAAGCATGGAGGTATACATGCATCGCATTTGTGTACGAGACCATAGCTTTTGTTCATACACTGTGTCTTTGTGTAATTGAGGATTATTGACAGTTTAGTTTTCCTGTGAATGCATCTAACCATGACAGTCTCACGCTGTTATAATGATAAACCTTGTTTCTTTATTTATTATATCCTTTCCCAACTTCTGTCATGCTTTTTATTCATTGTTTTCTTCTTCTGCCAAATGTCACTTTTAATCTTTCTCCCATATACCAGCCAGTGATCTGTGTAGTAAAAAGATGCATCCTGAGAACTGAATCATAGATGGTGTTCCAGCTGGATTTGCTCCAGGTAAATGAAGCAACACTTGTAGAGCTTTTAGTGGGTTTGAAATATATGTATATTCTTCTCTGTCTCGATTTATTGCACACAAGAAAATACCAATTTTTGGTGTGTTGTTTTAAACCTGCTTTTATGCTAACAGTGTAACAATTCTAACATCGGAGAGATCATTATTTTAATTCTTGAAAAAAAAATTAGGTGAGAAGAGCATCAGTTGTTTTATTCTTTTCCCAGCAGTCATGTACTCTTGATTCCAGTGCTAGTTGAGGTTGAGTTGAGTCGAGTTGAGTGCAGCTATAGAAGATTGTAGATCTTAGATATAGAAGATCTGTTTAGAAACTGGATTCAGAGCCCTGATTTGATTCTGTGTTAAGTGTACTTACTACAGGGGGAATAAAAGGTACAAAGCTGCCCGAGCAAACATACAATCACCAGCCACTTTATTAGGTACACCTGTCCACCTGCTCGTTAACGCAAATTTCTAATCAGCCAATCACATGGCAGCAACTTAATGCATTTAGGCATGTAGACATGGTCAAGACGATCTGCTGCAGTTCAAACCGAGCGTCAGAATGGGGAAGAAAGGTGATTTAAGTGACTTTGAACGTGGCATGATTGTTAGTGCCAGACGGGCTGGTCTGAGTATTTCAGAAACTGCTGATCTACTGGGATTTTCACGCACAACCATCTCTAGGGTTTACAGAGAATGGTCCGAAAAAGACAAAATATCCAGTGAGCGGCAGTTCTGTGGGCACAAACGCCTTGTTGATGCCAGAGGTCAGAGGAGAATGGCCAGACTGGTTCGAGCTGATAGAAAGGCAACAGTAACTCAAATTAACCACTCGTTACAACTGAGGTATGCAGAATGCATCTCTGAACGCACAACATGTCGAACCTTGAGGCGGATGGGCTACAGCAGCAGAAGACCACACCGGGTGCCACTCCTGACAGTTAAGAACAGGAAACTGAGGCTACAATTCGCACAGGCTCACCAAAATTGGACAATAGAAGATTGGAAAAACGTTGCCTGGTCTGATGAGTCTCGATTTCTGCTGCGACATTCGGATGGTAGGGTCAGAATTTGGCGTCAACAACATGAAAGCATGTATCCATCCTGCCTTGTATCAACGGTTCAGGCTGGTGGTGGTAGTGGTGTAATGTTGTGGGGGATATTTTCTTGGCACACTTGGGGCCCATTAGTACCAATTGAGCATTGTGTCAACGCCACAGCCTACCTGAGTATTGTTGCTGACCATGTCCATTCCTTTATGACCACAGTGTACCCATCTTCTGATGGCTACTTCGTGCCATGTCATAAAGCGCGAATCATCTCAGACTGGTTTCTTGAACATGACAATGAGTTCACTGTACTCAAATGGCCTCCACAGTCACCAGATCTCAATCTAATAGAGCACCTTTGGGATGTGGTGGAACGGGAGATTTGCATCATAGATGCGCAGCCGACATGTTTTAAAAGATTCTGGTACTAACTATACTTTTAAAGTAAAGAAGTATGAGCTCTTAAGTAAAAAGTAGACTGTTTTAGTGTCATGCTGGTAACTGGACCTCACCTCATTAATATTAGGGCTGGCAATCGATTTAAATATTTAATTGCGATTCATCACAAGTCAACTCACGATTAATTGCAACTTAATCACACATTTTTTTTTCTGTTCTAAATGTACCCAAAATTCATACTTTTTAATAAGTTTTTAATACTCTTTATATATATATATATATATATATATATATATATATATATATATATATATATATATATATATAAAATACATTCATTTATATCTGGTTAAAAATGGTCAAACATAAATGCACGCTGCAGAAGTGCATTAAATAAATTTGTGCCGTTAAAATGTATTTGCATTAACATGTTATTAACTAATACATTTTGACAGCCCAAATTAATATATTACAAATATGTAAATATACAAACTGAATTAAAAATGTTCTTACCTAATGAATGTATCCAGGCTGAACATCCACCATATAGAACACAAACAGAGAGAAGATGATAATGATCAGGTGATCAGGAATGTCTCTGTTCTCTGTCATGTTTACACCGCTGACTCCCTCTGTCTCATCCATGTTAACCCCACACTTCTTGTTGCCTTCTGCCTTGCTCGTTATGAGCTTTGTAAACTAGCCTACGTCTGTGGTGTGTGAGAGCCAGAAAATGATACACCAGAGGTAGATTGAGAAAACCATGTAATGACAAGAAATAGGTTGATAGGATGAAAACGGTGCACAATGAGAAGAGAAAATTTTGACATTTCAGCAAAAATATTAAAGCTAAAGTAACAAGCCTGTTTTGAAAATGTAAGGAGTAAAATGTACAGCTGTTTGTGTAAAAATGTAATGAGTGAAAGTAAAAAGCTGTCTGAAAAATAAATAGAGAAGTAAAGTATTGATAACGGAAAAATCTACTTAAATACAGTAACAAAGTATATGTTTTGTACAATGATGAACACCGTATGTACATTTTGTGAATCATTACAGAATGAGAGCAACTTGTGACGCTTGATTATAGTTTATTATAGTTTGCTCATAGACTTAAACCCTAAGATAAGTCTTCTAAACATTTATCACCTGGGATGACCGTGAACAAATCCCGGCCTTGTTGTGGTCCCTTTATATGAGAGAGATTATTTAAAGTATGCATATACTAGTTCGAGAACATGATGAATGCATGTTTTGATGAACTCTTCAACTCCAGTGAGTTTTAGGCACTGGTGGTTGAACATTGGGGCAGTCCTCTGTCATGAAAATAGATGTTTGCCTTAGAGGTTATCTGTGTGAACATAGATTTAAACCTGTATAGACTTGCTGGTTATACCTGTACTTCTTTGTACTTATTTGTCTCCATAATCCTGATGATTTACATTTCCAAGCATCCTTGGCTATGTCATTCAGAGTCTAGGGCCTTTGTTGAACAGCATAAAAAAAAATTACAAGATACAAGTAGAAATCTATGGTGCATGGGGAAAAGTATTGTCATGAGAGGTGAACAGGGCAGTCAGACATGTTCTTCTTTTGGCTTTCTTTGTCAGCTCCTAATTGTACTGCTACCTCAGGCTTAATTGCACAGTTATGACCTCTAACCATACCTCAGGCAGCTGGGTCTGGCTCTGCCTCAGGTACATGTGCATAATTTCAATAGTTAGGGTAGCTGGCCATGGTGCTGATATTCTTTTGATTGCATTCTGACACAGTATTACCTCCCTGATATATTTGATCAATTAAAAAAACATATTAATTTCAATATTTGTGTCAAGAGCCTGCACTTGTTTTTTTATTAGTTGATTTTCAATTGTTTTATTTGATCACACTTCTGTTTTAACCTATTATTTGTGAATTACATTTTTGTAATTTTCTCAATGCTTTTCTTCTTCAATAATAAGTATTCACCTTTATTGTGCACTGGTTAAATTTTAAAAAAGAAAAGTCTCAGTAATGTTTGAACCACATTGTCTGTAACTTTTGACAAGGAAGAATGCCTCACATTCCCCACTTTGGTTTAGATTATGACTCAGAGTCTGAAACATCATGCTGGTAATGTACATAAAATTAGCAAATGATTCATTATGTTCAAGCTGGTGTATTCTGAAATAGGTCAGTGGAGATCTAGATATTGTATTGCACTAAATTGCCTTGAACAGATATCACAAGTGCTTTGATTCTTTGAAGTGTTATCAGATGGTACATTTATACACATACACTTATGGTTGAAAGGGTGGTGCTTTCCTTTTTCTGCAGTTTTTAAACAGTGCTTTATAGTTGTTTCTAAGCATTCATTGGGCATTTCCTGAAAGTTTCTCTAAAGCCTTGTTATTGAGCCAGGTCCAGCTTAAGGGTGTGGAGACCAGCTGTTATGCCTGGAATGAAGTCTCCTTCCTCCGGCACTGGAGCAAATTAATGAGGCACTAAAGCCGTTGATGTCTTTAGGTGATTGATGTGTGTTTGCTTGGCAGGGACTACGGCTGACTGCAGAAGTGGAGGGGAACAACAAACAGCATTACTACTCTATCTTGCAGGTATGTGTACAGTTTTCACCTATGGAAAACTACAGATCCCAAATTGTAATAGGTTTACATGACTGCTCAGTGATGGCCAGAACATAGAGATACAATTCAACAAAAAACATATTTGCCATTGTTCTGATGTTATTTTTGTTCAGTACAGTATTATGACAGCAATTTGTAACTCGTCATGAGTGTCTGAGAATTTGTCAGTTTAGGAGTTAATAAAACTATACAGATCTTAAACTTCACTACTGACTTGCAAGATTTACCCCAACTTTGGACTTAAGTGTGTCTTTATGTTGTGGAATATATATTTATAAGCATGAAACTATGGAAATTACATTTCTACAGCTTACATAGTGTATTTAAAAGATGTTGTGAGGTACTTGAAATCAGCATGCAAATCATTATCCATGGGAATTGGCATTACAAGTGTGTGCAAATGTTGGTTATAAGGCAAAATTGAAAAGTAATATTTTAGAAACTGGCAGTCAACTGAGGGTGAAAACTTAGATTACTCAATTGAGACAAATGCAGACATCTGTTTCACAATGATTCACACAAAGATTCACAATGTGCTCCGACTTGTTGACAAGAAGCATACATTTCCTGAGCATTAACTGGGGAGATGAGTAAGTTGTAGGTTGCAATGGGGGTTTGGGAGAACTTTGTGCTCAAAGATGTTTGCTCAATAACTTACCAAATGCTTGTAAATAGATTTAGTTTGATCAGTGGTGTGCTGTACTCTCCAATGAAAAGCACTTAACTGTGTTTATTTAAAATAGCAATTTTAGATAGAAAGGTTGCTTGTTTGTTTTTTTTCAATAACTTTCAAATACTTTATCCTGGTCAGGGTCACAGTGAATTCATTCCAGTGGTTTGATTACATGGTAGGGTTACACCCTGGAAAGAAGAGTAACCAATCTATCTACTGACAAGTTTTTGGATTGTGGGAGGAAATAAAAAAACCTGAAGTCATACTGAAATGGTAGAACATGCCCAATTCTAAACAGACTCAAGATCAAATCCAGGACCCTGGAGTTGTGAGGCAACAATACTATGTACTGCACTAACAATTGAATCAGATGATGTTGAATATAAACAGTATATGTGCCAATAATTTATTTGTACATGCTTTTTCTTCTTCTTTCGGCTACTCCCATTAGGGGTCACCACAGCGGATCATCCATCTCCATACTCTGTCCTCTACATCTGCCTCTTTCAACTCAACTACCTTCCCTCACCACAACCAACTGTCTTCCCTCACCACATCCATAAACTGCCTCCTTGGCCTTTCTTATTTCCTCCTTCCTGCTAGCTCCATCCTCAGCATTCTCCCACCGATATACCCCATGTCCCTCTTGTGCACATGTACAAACCATCTCAATTGCACATCTCTCACCTTGTCTTCAAAATGTCCTACATGCATAATAAACTCGTAATTCTGTAAATCCTGAAAATCTCAACATCTTCAGCTCTACTACCTCCAGCTCCACCTCCTGTCTTTTGGTCAATGCCACTGTTTCTAATCCTTGCAACATCTCAGGTCTCACCACAGTCCTATAAACTTTCCCTTTCACTCTTGCAGACACTCTTCTATCACAAATCACTCCTGCCACTTTTCTCCACCCACTCCACCCTGCCTGCACTCTTTTCTTCACTTCTCTAACACACTCTCCATTACATTGCACTGTTGACCCCAGGTACCTCAACTCATCTACCTTCTCCACCTTTTCTCCCTGCAACCGCACCACTGTACTGCCCTCTCTCTCATTCACACACGTGTACTCTGTCTTACTCCTGCTGACTTTCATTCCCCTTCTCTCCAGCATGTACCTTCACCACTCCAGTCTCTTCTCAACCTGCTCTCTACTCTCACCACAAATAACAATATCATCCGCATACATCATAGTCCATGGAGGCCCCTGTCTGACCTCGTCTGTCAACCTGTCCATCACCACTGCAAACAGGAAAGGGCTCAGAGCCGATCCTTGATGCAGTCCAACCGCGACCTTGAACCAGTCTGATGTTCATACTGCACACTTAAATGCTGTCAAACTGTCCTCATACATGTCCTGCACCACCCTCACATACTTGTCTGACACACCTGACTTCCTCATACAATACCACAACTCCTCTTTTGGCACCATGTCGTTTGCTTTTTCTAAATCCATAAACACACAATGCAACTCCTTCTGACCTTCTGTATATTTCTCCATCAACAATAATGCGTCTGTGGTGCTCTTCCTCAGCATGAAACCATACTGCTGCTCACAGATCTTCACTTCTTCTCTTAGCCTGGCTTCCACTACTCTTTCCCCATAACTTATTCACGTGACTGATCAACTTTATTCCCCTGTAGTTACTGCAGGTCTACACATTTCAATTATTCTAAAAAACCGATACCAGCCTAATCCTTCTTCATTCCTCAGTCATTCTCTCACCTTCCGAAATCTTGTTGAACAATCTCCACATAATCCAACCTTCTGCTCTCTCATTTTCCTCGTTCTTCAGCTGCTTAAAATACTTGCTCCACCTTCTCAACACACTTTCCTCAGCAGTCAACACATTTCCATCTCCATCCTTTATTGCTCTGACTTGCAGCACATCCTGCCCAGCTCGGTCCATCTGTACGGTGGCCGGGAAGTACAAAACACATTAACAAATCAGAAAACAAATTAAAAAACACCAACAAATCCGAAAACATATGCAAAAAACAAAATAACAAATCTGAAAGCAAAATAACAAATCCAAAAACAAAATAACAAATAATATTTGTTTTTATAATTTTTAACACCAACATTGTCCTAAACAATAAGCAGGTACACTATATGGACAAAAGCATCGTTACACATGGCGTTTCCAGCAATATGTGTTTTTCCCCCAAACTGTTACCAGAAAGTTGGAGGCACACAATTGTATAGGGTCTTTAGCTGCAGTAGTTTTCATTAATACTAGGATGGGGACACATGCTATTCCTGGTCTGCTAACAAATCAAAATATTACAAAATGAAAATGGGAAGTTCAGGAGCACAGACTTCAAAGATAAAAGAATAGACCTTTTATTTTAAATAATTATGATTATAATATATATGTAATATATATATATATAAATATGATAATAATTATTATAAAGTAGAAATAGTAGCATTGTTTCTTACCATCAACTTGACCTCAATTTATATTCAGGTGTTTCTCTATTTATATTTATTCACTGTAGTTCGCTGTTTGTTGCATATTTTACTTAACACTTACTTGACAGCTCTTTGTCACTGGCTCATCTCGCGAGCAGCTGCTCTGTGGTTTACTTGTGTTTGTATACACCTTTGGCTGGGCTGCTCTGCACTCTGCTCTCTTTTCTGAGGATAGGGTTGGAGTTGGCTTACAGAGGATGAATGCTGTTCTCAGGCTGAGGATGAAGAGAGTGCAAGTGATTCCATCCATGTGTTGTGACTTCATTGTGATGATAGGCCACCAACAGAGCTATCCATCAGCCTTTGGGATGGGGAGAGCAAGATTTCTTTACAAACCAGAGCAATAAATGCTTTTAAAAAATTGATAGAAGAATCAGTGGGGAAGAAGAGACATCTGTGCATACTATTGCAGAGTAATTTCTGTCCTCATAGGAGAACTTATCATGAAGTGACACAAGCTCAACTATTTACTTTTGTATTATTTGTCACAAGTTCTCCTGCTTTGCGTAAGAAGCATTTACTTTTTTCCTGGACTGCAGCACAACCAACCAATCTAGCTCATGTTTATTCCCTAAGCTAATTTCAGCTAGTCTACGGCCAATAACTAAGCCTTTATCCGAGTTGGATCTTATCTACTGAAAAACACAGCTAGTGATATCTGTATCATGCTGTTATATAAAATGAAGACAATGCTCCAATACAGAACTATCAGAGTATTCGAAAAATACAGGTTCAAGTCTATTGAAAACAAACTAATTTCAACTATATAGAGTTAACATGTTCTTGATTAAGTGCTGCACTGGCTTCTGCAGCTGAGTGCTGAGGTAACTCTGCTCACAACACAACAACAGAGAAGCCAAAGATATTCAAGTTGAACTCTGCTCTCAAGCATATTGTGAACAGCCTCTACTTTGGTAAATGCTCCTTCATGTGTCCTCCTAAATGCATCATCACCTAAAACATACAGTGATTGATGAGGCACATTACTGTATCCAGGAGCAAGACATGTTCCCATGGAGAATGCACACACAGGCACCCAAGCAGAAATATTTGCCTGCTCTTATACCAATATTTGTTAATTGATTACTTAATTACTAAGTGGGTATTTGTTTTTGCTGAGTGTATTATGGAATAAAGACTTAACAAAGCTTTGTGTGAAAAAGATGAAACTGGAGGCATTAGAAAATGTGCAAGCATGCATTAACTATAAGTAGTTTGTCTGTCAACAGTTTGGCTCTGGTGTACATTGTGAACTTTATCAATGGCTTTGAGTGGCATCTGAACTGAAAATGAACCCAATTCAGCCTGTGTCCTTTCTCTCTGGCTTTCGCATGTTTTTCTTAGATGCTCAGTTTTTTTAGTTGCTTTTAGTTCCACCTGCGTGTCTTGGGTGGAGCACTGCATTCCTGCAACTTGGACAGGTCTGCTTTCTGTCTACCGGAGCCATTTGGCAACGTGCCAGCGTTTGGTCTTAGATACGCACATGCCTTTACATACACCAATTCAGGTACATGCATTTCACTGTGTTATTCCCAGCGTGGGTGTTTTTGCCTATGCATATTTCTGACCACTGAAGTGTGTCCAACCGTATGCTATTATTTGAGGAAGTAGGTATCAAATAGTAGGTTTTTATAGACTTGTTTATTCTTGTGTTTTAGTTCATTTATGAATGCATTGGAACATCTGCAAACAGTTTCAATGAGTATGTTTTCTTGTTTGCTTTTGTGCACTCTTTTAGATTTTGTGCTTTTACTTTTTAATGGGATGAAGTTCTTAGAGTTGTTGTCTTTCATGCTTAGTGTTTATAGTGCATATGCATGTCTTAAAGCAGCCTTGAGACTATTTTATTTGTGTCCTTTTGTGTGTTTATGTTTCCATAATAATAGGAACAGGTGACAGTTTGGGAACTTGACAGGCTTTGTGAGGAAAAAAAGCTTTATAAAGTTAAACAATGTTTTAGTTTGGATACTGATGATCGGGCTAAACATATTTGTAGCATTGTTAGCTACATGGGAATAGGATGGGAATGGGAATACCTCTGAAGGATAGCTCTGTCTCTTTCTGTGTGTGTGTGTGTGTGTGTGTGTGTGTGTGTGTGTGTGTGTGTGTGTGTGTGTGTGTGCACCTTCTTGCTTGTTAAATGGGCAGACCACCCAGAGTTCATAACAATAACATTTGCACTTCCTCTCTATGATCCCATACAGGTCAGATCCCATTAATTCACTTCAGAGAGTAGTATGTTGTATTTAGAGTGACCTTGTCAGGCCTAACCACCGAGGAACCCTTCATTCTTTCCAAATCTAAATACACTAATCCCACAGTAATCCCAGAGTATACCTATTGTTCATTTTCATATAAATACCAAAGATAGTGTTTAGCCTTACTATCACTCAGGCCCAAGCTGAGTATTAATCAGATTATACGCAAAATAAATAAAAATGCACTTTAATATAATACGACCAGATACTTATTAAAAAAAATGTTTGTACACTATGCATTATTATTTTAATGCTGTCATATTAACAATAAGTAATTATTTTTAGCTGAAGTAATGAAAACATAGCATGGAGCTATGGACTGCGTGAATCCCTTGTCTTCTGAAAAAGGTTACAATGTGATTATAAAACAAAATGGAAAGTAATTACAGTACAGAAAAGTCCCTTGCTGTCATGCAGCTCATGGACAGCTAACCTTTGGTGTACTGTACCTTGAAAAAGGCTACATTAAATCTGTTAACACATTTGTTAGGGTGGTGTTTATAGGTGATTTATGACACTAAATGGTGGTTGTGTGCTTTTATGTGTTTATCTAGAGCTTTGTTTTACACTTTTAGTGCTTCTGGTGGGTAATTTAGCCCCTTTTCAGTCTAGACTGCACAAATTAGAGCGATGTGAATGTGTTGACTGACAGCGTGTGTAGCATGGGAAAGAAGCATGTTTGGATGTTTTTGTTTTCTGCACTGTGAATGTGTCTTGTTGCTGGATGGGGATGAGAGATACATCCTTGTCTTTTTGATCAGGATTTTTTCCAGGAATTAATTGCTTAGTTTAATTGCATATAGGTCAATTTTTTACTCTTTCTAAACCCATGTGTACACAGTTAAAGCTATTTAAGGCAAGCAGTAAGTAAATGCTTTTTAGTGCTGACCCTTAGTGATTGTAATTAATGATCTACTATTTGTTAATAGGCTATTACTTATTCTTGTAATTTATAATGTACAAGTAACATGTTTGTAACTCATTAGTGACTTTAGTTATGAGTCAGTGTATTTCAAAGCATGTCATGCATTTGCTCATCTCCCTCAAAGCACAGTGGAATAATGATGAATGACCATCATGGGACAATAGGTAGATTTACAAACGGCACGCAAAACTCAATATTCTACTTCGATTTTTTACCAAAATGCATCTATATTGAGTTGTTACAGTTTCGTGATCGTGTACTGGTCATAGTATTATGGTGAGAGAGGTTAATATTAGTGATAAATCATTATAATTAATATCAGCTAGGAAAAGAGATGTGACCCATTTTTGATCACAAATAAATCCTTTCAAAAGAGGGATTTACCCGGCAGTCATGTAGCTGGTTTTGCTTTGAGACACACAAACAATTTCTTGGGCATGAGCTGGGCATGCAATATTTTCACAATTTGTCACGTGCACAAATGTTTAGTCACATTGGATACAATTTGGATGTTTCTCTGGTGTACTTCATCTGTCTTTAGTGATTTTGATTAAATCTTCATGAAAAGCCCTTCTTCATTTGGCAGAGGAATAGATTGTGAACAAGTTTGACAGGTGTTTTTTTCACAAAGTTTTGCAGTTTACAGCAAAAGACAAAATGCTATTTTTTCCATTAGGCAACAAGTAGGCATGCACCTGGTTAGGGTTAGCCCATTTATTCTGGAAAGCTTACCTAATTAAGACAAAAATATGTAATTACTATAGAGATTTAAAAGAAATAATACAAGTAATAAATAATATATTTCAAAAGACTAAGGCATTAATGTATGAGCCCAAATTTAGGAGCACAACTTTCTCATGAAATATGAAGTATACATGATCTGGAAGTGATCTCTGTTACTCTTGTTGGATGCATACAAGGAAAGAAGGCGGTGCATGTTAGGCAAAAAATAGAACAAAGCAGTTCTGTGAAGTTGCTGGTTATGTAAACCACACTGCAGCAAACACAATGTGAGCAAATACCAAAAATTGGCAAACTTTCTGTCTTCGAGTCAGCCAGCGTCTTTAACAAGCAGAGACCTTGTAGCATCAGTTATTGCATCATGCTAATTGTGATTTTGCTAATTCTAATTGACATAATTTTGTTACAACTGGTGTTATACAGATTTGCACTGAATGCTATCTGGCTCACTAAACGTGTCTTAACACATGCTCGCTTAATCTTTTGACTGGTTTTATAGCAGGAAGTGACACAATGCACAAGACAACTGTCGCCCCAGGTTGTTCCTAGTGAACGTCCATCCAACTAAAACGTGTTCTCACTTAGCTCAGACTCTAATAGATGTTTGTTTAGCTTTGTTAGGTGCAAACAGAGCATAAGCTGATGTCAAGGGTTGGATTAAGCTATTCTGACACTGGACATTTTTTAGGTACTTCTCAGGACCTTTCTTGCAGAGTAGAAAAAGAAAACTGCATATTGTCAGAGCGTGTTTTCAGATATGTCCAGCTTTCAGCTTTAATAGCATGCCTCATTATAATTTTGCCCTCATCAATTATATGTAGCACAGTCTGTGTGCGTACAGCTATCAGGGTTTAGCATCAGTTTCCCAAACTGCGAGACTCCTCTTGCCCCCTTCAGTGTCAGCTCTCTGATAGGATGCGACAGTTGCCGAGTATGAGTCAGAACAGTTATATCTACAGTAGATTCCTGCTTTATATACAGTTATAACACACACACACATAGACCCACACAAACACACAGCAGACTCCTCAGACAGAAGACAGAGCAAAATTACTTCAGCTGAGGTAAACTGACAGTGATGTTTTATTTGGAAAGGAACTACACCTTCTGAACCTTCTACAAACCTGAAACCTTGGCTATTAGATCTTTTCTTTTTGTCAAGGAGGATTTAATATTTTGCACTTTACGATAAATTGCCCCAAGCTAATAGGAGTTGATTGGGTGTGTTGTATTTGTTATCCGAACAATTATCACTGTTTTATTTTGCTGTGTGCAGAAGTGTTAGGACTTGTGCCTTGCTACTTTGTTATCTATCTGATTCTTTAATCAGTTTTGGTCGGTAATATCATGTACAGCCACTAGGGGGGAGGCCATAAGCATGTTTGAAATATCTAAATAAGTATTTGGTGTATATGTGTTCAAGTGTGAGCTGTTATTTATTCATCAAAGTCAAACTGATGGTGTTTCTCTAGTTTCTTTATTTTGAATTCTACATGAGTTTAAATATGTTTCATATTGCATTAATTATAATTTGTTTTGGCCCTGTTTTGCTAATTAATCCTCAGATACTGATAGCTAGAATGTCTTTTTTTACCTCATTATTAGTGAAATATTAATGAATGTTATTTGCTGGAGGACTACACTGTCAGAACTTGTAGGAGAAACAGATAATTATGAAAAGTTTTTAAATGTCTCACAAGACATGCATATTTGTAAGGAACACAGGGAAATCTATTAGAAATAAGAACCATCATTAATAGCATATTTGAGGTAACTAGGCTGCATTTATTTGATTAAATCATGGCATTATCTCTTGGGCCTATCTTTCTAATCGTTTTTTTTCCTGCTGGATTAAAGAAAAAGAGAATCTGTAGAAGGGATAACCTGTTTACTCAAGATCAAAAAGTCAGAATGTCAAAGTGGTTTTCTCAAAAAATAGCATTAAGAGGTCATGATATTTATCAGAGACAACAATCTTATAAAATAATGAATGTAATTTCCTGGGAAATATAAACGAATGATGTACAGAAAAACATAAGCTGGCCTGAAGCAAATATATTTAGTTACATTTGAAAAGAAGAGAAGAGAAGAGATGCAATACTTGTATGTACAAGTGTAAATGTATCAGGTGTGTATAACCTCACACGGTATAGTATTTACTGAACTGTGGTTTCAAGTAGTTCATGAATTTGGTGTTAAGTTGGTGTAAAAGTTCAGAAAGGTAGGGTATATCGTAGGATAAATATCAAAAATGGAGTTCCATAAAGAGTGAAACATAATCATATATGCTACTATTAGTCACACTAATTCTTTATAACCTGGTCTCAATTGGCATGTACAACACAGAGCTCCTGGTGGAATTCCTCAAATATATGACGTTTTCTTCCCACTTGTGTCCACACCGAGACAGCATAGGGCTCCAGACTACACTACCTATATTGTTATAGGGGATAACGTCAAACTTCCACCAAAACATCCAGGAATAGTTCAACACCCATCAACACATCTAACTAATATACAGTACATTCCATCCGATCTCCCAGCCTCAATCCAACTGAAGAATTATTTTAGCCTGGAGGGTATATGATTGAGTTTACCTGTATGTTGTTAGCCAAAGGCAACTAAATGTTTAAATGTATGTATCCTGTATCCTGTGATCTCATTTCCAACCAGGACAACCTAGGTGTTACAGTAGAGCTCTTTGCTAAAGTCAGACAGCTCAGGCACTCCCTGAACTTCTGAATGGAATGTCACCTGGTGAATGTGTAGATTGAGAGGTGCCATGGGGCTTATTGCAAACCTTTTGCACTCCATTTTCCACGAGTGGGAAATGTTGCATGGTGATGTCTACCTGGCTCCAAGTGAGGTATCCTGAGATACTGTGGACACTGCTCTGCTATCAAGTGAATTCTGTATTGCATCTGCCATTGCAGTGAAGTATGACAGCCAGAGTTATGCTATTCTGTTGAGCAACGCTGTTAGAAGGGCTGGATTTACTGACACTACAAGTCAACAACCAAATTGGCCACCATAGTGGATGGTGGAGAACCAGGATACTGATCTAGATGCCTAACAGTGGATCTTGATGGATTATGTTTGGCTGAATGGGCTTTTAATTGGTTAGCTGTCATTTGTAATAAAGACACTTGTGGATGGGGCCTGCAGTTTGCAAAAAAATGTGTGGGATGTGTGCAGCACTCACTATTGGGAATACTTCTAATGTTTACCATGACAGGATTAGCCTGGGGGTGGGGAGGTGCTTTCTATGCTCTCTAGGAATTTATCCTTGGGCTTCTGCTTCTTGAATACCCAGAGACCCTGAAGTATGTCTTTGAACAGGAGAATTTAGCAGTTAGTGTTAGTGTTAAGCAGTCACATGACCACACCCAAAGTTCACGCAATTTCTATTTCAAAAATTGCTCACCTTTGTTTTTGACTTGTTCAGTGAAATGTTTCATTGGCAAAAATCTCAGCCAAAGCTTGTATGCAGATAAAAACTGTTATGAGATTCTTAAGAGGTTGGACTCTTAGCAAACGTTAAAAGGTGCAGTTGGATAAACTTAAGTAACTAAAATAATCAGGGCTGAAACGATACCTTTAGTAACTAGAGTAATTCAAATACAAAAAAGCATCAAAGAAAATTATTTTCTAAGTCAATTTAACTGCACACAGAGCATTGTGTTTCCCCACGGACCATTATCAGTGTTGCACAAATAAAATGGAGAAACGGAGAGAAAACAGCGAGGAGAGAGGAGAAAATTCAGGCCAAAGAACACAACAGAAAGTTTCCAGTGTTTGGGATAATTTTAAACTAAAACATAAAGAAAAAAAAACATACGTTTATCTTCTTTTTTTTTTTTTTTTACCGTACTTTAAAATCAATATTTATATTTTTATTTATGAGTTTTGTTTATAAATTTGTACTTGCATTTTAACGTAATATGGCAATAAAATGCACTACATGGGTTTAGTTTTCACAGATTGCAATTTTAGCAATTCAAATTCAAATTTTTCTAAAAAGAAAACAAGTTATTTGTTTATTTTTTTTATATTTAGTATTGCTCTTTAATGAAGAAAAGTACTTCTTATCTGATTACTCAATTAATTGATGGATACACGATTAAAATTATAATCGATAGATGCAGCCTTAATCGTAAATAATTATTGACTGACTTCCTCCTACTGTAGGATTGTGCTTGTTTATTTGGGCATCACAAGACTGATTTTAATATAAAGGGAGCATCAGATCATGTGCGGTGAATGAAGCACTGGCACCAGGCTTTTAAATACAGTACGCGGTTTCTGTTATCCGTCCTCTGTTTAATTTGTTGCTTACTTTTTTCTTTCCTTAGTTATGCAGATTGACATGTTGGACAGAGGCCATTTCGTCACAATTCTTGAAAGTGGAAGTAAAACGAAAAACTAGTGAATGGATTTGAGCACAATAGATTTGAGTCTTTGCCCAAGCGTCTTCCTCTAACTCATCCTCATTCACTCTACTTTAATCACTAGCACAATATACACCTTTCATCCTCCTCATTTTCTCCTTGCTTTAACAATCTTCAGCAATTAACATCTCACACTGTGTAGCAGTTCTGTTTGCACAGTAATGTATGAAATCGGTTTTTAGGTTTCTACTTTTTCTTTTTTTATTATTTTAAAGCCACATAAGTGTAGAAAAAGCTCTTAAATGTTGATTAGTTTGGTTCAGTTTTCTTTTTTGATATTTCCAAATCATGACATAAAACGTTTATCATGAAAACACCAACTTTAATGCCAAGGAAATGTTTTGCTTTGTAAGTAGTGTGAACCGCAGTAAAGTCTGCTTAGGCTTAATAGATGGCTTAGGTAAACAAATGAGCTATGGTTATTGAGGATTGTGTGCCAGTGTGCTATGCCAATGTGTAAGCCTTCATGAAAGAACTATAATCGGGCCAGTGTAAACTAGAGCCAAAACAATAATCTAATTAAATTCCTCAAATATTTTTGCACAAAGGAAAAAAAATATTGAACGTATTTATTCAGATAGACCAAAAGATAGAGATAGAGATAGACCATTGAGATGCAGAATAATTTATTATTATTAATATTCTTATTATTTTAAATATTGCTTGAATATTGCCCTCATTTTGAAGGCTCAGTTAGTAATACTAGACTCCTTATAATCTCTTATAGATGATTGTTCCTCAGATACAATAATTACAAACAGATCTCAATACATACTATCAAAAAAGAAGGGCAGATGGAATCACTAACTTTACATGATGTTTGACATTTTCCATGACCAATCATATGGGCAGTTTTTTTTCTTCAAATGTATGTACATCCTACATACATGATCTTTATTGTTGCTTTGTTTTGGTAACAGGGTGACGCAGGTGATAAACATTTCAGGCACCAATCGGTCTATTTTGTATTACCTGCTGCTGGCCAGATCTCACAGGCATCACAAAGCGATTACCATTAAAGCGCTCAATGATTGCGTAATTTATTCTCAGTATGCCATTCATGACAATTTATTCTAAAAATATGAACATTTTGGCCAAAGCATGTTTGCTATAAAGGAAAGCTTTTATGCTTGATGAAAGAAATGTAGCAGTGTTTGAATATGTATTGTATTGTATGAGCTCATGTAATAGTGAGACTTGTTGGTTTATTATAAGGTCATGTGGTGAATCTGTCTTTAATTTTTACCTTGACTAAGAGCATTCTAGGGAGTTTAACCTCTGACTAAGAAGTTAGAGTTAAAACATGTTTGGACAGAGGACATGTCAGGTCCTTTAAACATTTCCATCTATCCTGCAAGCTCTGCACCAACCCCCCATTGGGTTTTACTGTAAATATATGAACCAAGCCAGTTTTTTTTTAAGCTCTGAGGAACATATAGGAAACTGTATATATTTGGAAAGATGAGACACTTGTTTTTTGTGTGCTCTTGATCTATACAAATTCATCCCAGCTAAAGCATGAAGGTTGACCCTGACTCTGTATGCGGATGTTTGTAATTGAGTCTAAGAGTGGAACGGTCAGCAGTGGGTTGCTCTAGTCCTCCTGTGTTAAACCACTTTAGCAGGTGTGTGGGTTAGCAAGAGATGATAGGTGTTATTTGAACTTTCCCTAGTGTGAGCTGGCCCACTCACAGTTGTTCTGTTTTAGGAGAAAGATGATGTGCACTGGTGATGCAGATGGGAAATCAGAGTGTGGGAAAAATAAGTAAGAGATAGAGCAAGAAACAGAGAGAAATTATACAGATCTGAGAACAATACTCTCTTTATTTGAAAGAAGATTAGAGTCTCTGGAGGATCCGAGCATCACACCCTAATTTAGGAATATGACAAGGATGTGGTTGCTATTGGATACAGAGTCGGTTTGTCATACAGGATACTCAGGACTCCTTTTCATTCCACATAAAATAGTGCTATTTAACAGCTACTGATTTAGAAATATATCATAAGTTCACTGCCCATAAATCATATTCTTATCTAAAGAGACTACATATAAAACTTTCTGTTCAGAGAGAAATAGTCTTGGCACTATTCCCAAGTTGCACGTTCTCATTTCTGGGGTTTTGCCAACACTTCTTTATTCATGGATTAATCAGATAAGCGTGACAGCATGCTAAAGAAAAATGTTTTGTTAGCTTATCGGTTAGTGGGACGCCTAATATTTGGAAAGATCCAGCTAGCAACATGGATGTGTGTACAGAGGGTTTTAAATTTAGTGGTGCTAACATGAGCAGACATGCAGACTGAGTAACTCTCTCCTCTATTGAAAAGTGTCCGTTCAGCACGTCATCCCTGCAGGGGAATCCAGCTGGCAGGCAGCGCAGCCTCACATAAATGTCCATTTGCCTTATTAAAGTGTGCCATGCTGTTTGATTCTTCAAGTTATTGGTTCTGTAACAGTTCTCCAGTCTTGGACAGTGTTTATGTTTGGCCTGTCATACTGACTTCTCAGCCTAGTCAGAGTGTGTTCATGATGAGAGGGTGTGAGGACTTGAGTGTGTGAGAGAGCACGTGCTTGTGTGTGGGTGAGTGCGCATGTGTGTGCGGTGTTGCAGCCGTTAACTGTGGGTTTGTTTGGGCCATGGGACTGTGGTTTTCAGTTGTGACATCATTAGAGATGAATTGTGAAAAAAATGTGGGATATTACTTTTAAAGGAATGTTCCAAACCTTTCTATTAGACCATACTGTTTGGTGGAAAGAACTGCTACACTGGAAACCTTCTAGCCAGATAATAAACAGTTTGGGAAGGGGGTGGTGGTGGTGGGGGGTTTATTTTCCTGTTGTGGTTTATTAGTACAGAGCTATTCCGAATTTTTATCTTTATTTTGTTATGAACATTTGTAACCTGAAGGGAGTGGTCTCACCCACAGGTAAAGTAAATCATATGTTATGGACTTTTGCTGTCACCAGATCTCAACCCAATTGAACAAAAATAAGCATTTGGAAGAATGGTGTTTATTTCTCTAGTGTAACTCCAGATTCATATATGAATCTTTGTGCATTAAAGCTGCTCTGGTGTAGCATGCTGACCTTTTTAAATCACATTCTATTATTTTTTCTCTATGAATTTTTCATCTGTCTTTATAATCCTATTAGCAGAATAAACTTCACTGAGTTTTCCACTGTTTAGGGCAGCTTCCTTTCTCTGTCTTTCATACTCTTAGGGTGGGCCAAAGGGAAATGCTGCAGGTCACCTCCAGTCTTTTCCAAACCATGCTCATGCTCTGGCCATCTTTACACTTTTACACTTTTCCAATCTTGTGTCTGTTAGCACAGAAAAGTCTTTTGAACCCTAAACGTTGTTTGCAGTCCAGAGAAAATGACTGCTTTTGCTCCACCTGGGTCATAGGCACCTTTTCCGACAAGGTTTAGCTCCCAGATTAAATTTTCATTGGATAACATTGTTATATACTTCCTATTTCTTTCTCTTATTTATCTTTCTTTCACCGTAGCTGGCGTATTCTGGGCACAGAATGTAATTTTTGATAAACATACACATTTAATATGTACACACATTCTACACATTATGCAGTGACCAAAAAGTGTTTAAATTACATTTAATTAAATGTATTTCACATTTTATTTAATATTAAGCTTAGCTTTTAGACTTTTCTTCCTAAAAAAGACTGAAATTAAAATTTACATTTACATTACATTTACATTTGCGGCATTTAGCAGACGCCCTTTTCCAGAGTGACGTACAAAAGTGCTTAGAGTCTATAGCAATGAATAAATCTACACTGGTACACTAGATTACAAACTTAATATAAATCAGACTATAACTCTTGATTTTTACAAAGCAAACTTTATAAGTGCTACTTGAAGTGTTTTAGGAAGAGGTAGGTCTTCAACTGTCGCTTAAAAATAGCCAGGGACGCCGCTGTTCAGACATCTATTGGAAGTTCATTCCACCACCTCGGTGCTAGAACAGAGAGGAGTATAAGGTGTTAATATTAGGAAATATTACAATTTGGGAGTTCAGATTTAGGTGATTTAAAGGGAATTGAACAAGAGCAAGTTTCAAGAGCAAAACTAGTATAGTTTGGTTAGCTGACTACAGAAATGTGGAAAGGTGTTTAATTGTAAATCTTGTTGTAAATACATAATTAATGTTATGCTATTTATCATTGTTTTATCATTCATTCTTTTTTATTACTGGATATACCACTTTATAAATAGGGCCTATATTTATTGTATATCAACAAATTTGCCATTAAATGTGCAATTGCATTTTCTGTGTATAAGCTACTGTATATGCAAATGTTTTCCCTCTCCTATATAAGCATAATCTATCAAAATAAAAGCACTTTTTCAAACTGTAAAATATTATTACAATATAAACAATACTATACTATTACAATTGTTCATGGCATTAAACCCATGCAAATCTTTCTCTTACAATAAGACAATATGCAGGTTGCTGTAAATTTATTTATACTGCTTCTTTTGAATTGCAAATTAATTAAATTTAAAGAAATGCAGATTTTTAGTAAAACTGCTTACTTAAAAAAAATTGTGCTCATTCAGAATCAGGGGTGTTAATAAAGTCAGGTACTGATTTAGGGTAAGGAGACCTGGGGTGCAGTCAGTGGAGGTCAGAATTATAGAGCAGGGCACTAAAGATCTTTCACTGCAACCCATGTAACCCATATGCTCATGGAGCTCACTTTTTTCTCAAGGGCATTGTTGTGCTGGAACAGGTTTGGGTTTCTTAGTTTAAATGAAGGTAAAATTTAATGCTACCACATCCAAGGACATCCTATACATTTGTGTGCCTCCAACTTTGTGGTAACAGTTTGAGGAAGAACCACATATGGCCAGGTACACATATGGAAAGGTCAGGTGTCCTAATAGTTTAGTCCATAGAGTGTGTTGACCATATTAAAGTGTGTTACATCGACTGTGTTTTCTAACAGGAACTTTTTATTGCACAATGAGTGCATTATGACTCGAACACACGTGCAGAATTTACATACTGGTTCTGGTAGTAAAAATAATTAGACACATATGTTTACATGATTATTGTTCTCTTATTTAATGCATAATTAAAAACATAACCCACCTCCTTCTTTCATTTAGAACTTTTAATTCAGATTGATTCATTTCAATTTAGTGTATTCCACATGAAGTGTTTGCATAGTGAACTTTTCTGTTCAGACAGCCTTTTACTAGATTATTAGTCTGCATGTAAATGTCCAAACTTTTTGACTAGTTAAAGTAATAAGCAAAGACCAAAGGCATCTAAAACTAACACTACATATTATTTTTATGTTGTACTAAGCATGGAAAGAAAGGAGTAAGGCTTTATCCGAAATATTGCTTAGTGTATAGCAAACACTAAATAAATAATAAAATATATGTATCATTATTTATCAAAACAGCAAAACTAGAATATAGAGTTTGTAGTGATCCATGTTTCAGAAGGAACTTGTGTTTCAATCATGTACAGATGTAAGAAAGGGTCTGTAAAGGTATGAAGCATCCCCCACATGCAGCCATCCTCTAATGAATTGTTTGGTTCACAGCTCACTGCAGCAATTTCACTGCTTTTAATGACGCATCACATTTCTAAAAACGGGGACAAAACAAAAATACTTTCTGTTCCAGTGGCCACATCACACATGGGTTTTGGAACACTGCATGCCCAGCACCATTTGAACATAATCATTTTTCTTTTCTTCAGCAGTGCTGACTAGAATTTATTTTTTTCTTGGGTTTTTTTGGGGTTTTTTTGGGGGGGGGAGGAAGGAGAAAGCCAGAACTTCAAGGAGAAAGCCAGAACTGTCACACAGTCACTTAGATCAGACCAAGGTCAAGATCTTTTATTGTGACCTTGTCTTGGTCTTTGTCTGTGTAATATTTATGTCATGCATTAAAATGATGTTGTTTAGTGTAGGCATCAATACAAACAAGTTTATGGGAAAAACAGAAAACAATAAGACACTATAAGCGATGTTGCATCATGGATACTTCATTATGAGTGTATTTAGTTTCTAAGTTTATAAAGATTTGTATTATGGCTATTCATTTATCAAAGTATTAAACAAAATTTAGGCAACAAATCCTGAAAAGGGCTTTATTTGTAGACAAATACAAATGTCTTCCTAAGTTTCATAAGAAATATATGACCAAACCTTAAGTGGAAATATTTGATTGAAGTTTTATTTGATATAGAAAACAAAAGGACCTGCTATAACAGGGATGATGTTTATTAAAGCTGGTTTCTCGAACAGGTCAGGAACCTTTTTAACTTTAAAATCTTAGGCAAATTTACGAATTACATTATGAAACATTATATAGTTTAGTAATAGTTTTTCTTTTTGTTAGAGCAGGAGTTTTTCTTCTTTAATTTTTGAAATACAATGATTCTATTACTGTAAAAACCCACTAATAGAATTTGTTTAATTACAGTATGTAATAGACTATTTCCTTTTGCAATTATTTATAGATATAACAACTTTGATTACAGTGGATTATGGCTTGCACCACCATAGCAAAGGAGAAAATGGTATATGAATATGCCTTACATACTGAAGGTATGAGCAATGGTAGTTGAGGATTGACCAGGCTAAACTCTTTATAATTTCAGCAGCACTACATGGATGCATAAAACTGTGCACCACTAAGCAGCTGAAAAAAATACTGTGCAAAATGTGATTCAACCTGAATTTCCTTTCCCTTTAGGCAATGCTGGGAACGCAACCAGCACAATCACGTTTCAGGGCCAGAGCAATGTTGCAAATTGTCTATCCCCAGAGTGTCTGCAGTAGATGTATTGTGTGAATGGGTGTCCTGTCTGTGATATCAAGCATATCTGAATATAAAATTACATTGTCTTGAGCCTATGCAAATTTATTTAAGATTTAGAATGTAAATCGATTTCAGATTTGGGAAATTCAAATTTTCCGACTACAGAGCACTTTTGCGAGGCAACGTGTTTAAAGAGGAAAAAGGCTTTCATACTTGTCTACATTTTGAGGACACAAACTCTTTTTTTTCTTTTGTCAAGCAACGTACCAGTAGTGCATAGTTATATGATGATTAGCGTTCAGTCTATAGATGTGCATGTTGAGTGTGTCAACAGTATGAATATTAAAGGTTTGTTTTCTTGAGACGATGCCTTTTGAAGTAAAAGTTGTTGAGGAAAGTACGGCATGTACTAAACCTGATATTGCACTCCATCTGGTTGAATGATCTCAGTGTCTGCATCATTCTAATAGAGCCACAGAAGTTAGCATTTAGTCTTTGAAGCTATCAATGTCAGCACTGATGAGGCCTGGCCATTATTTTTAAGTTTGTGGAGGAACATGTTGAGAGTAGATGACTCAATGGTCATCTAATAGAAGTATTTGTGGGAGACTATGATGAAGTGCAATATGGTCATGTATAGTTTTTTTCCTCTTACTATTGCGATTCTCAGGCTGGGCTGTACACATGGAAGTGATTATACACAGAGGGAGGTGTATTTTCCATTTAAAAAAAGATCAGGAATTAGACCTCCTTGCCCAATTTCCTGATCTTCCCAAACATTTACTCCCCCTAACTCAGAACCTCTACCTTCTTGCCCCTTCTTCTCTGTATCTCTGATGCCCAAAGTTTGTGGGTTTGACCCATATTTGATGCCATGCCATTGACTGTGTAGCTTAAATGTGAGTAAATGCAAGAAGGTGGTAGATCAGTGGTTAAGGCATTGGGCTTTGGATCAGAAGATCACAGGTTCAAATCCCACCACCACCAAGCTGCCACTGCTGGGCCCTTGAGCAAAGCCCTAAAACCCTTCCCTGCTCAGTTGTAAGTCGCTCTGGATAATGGCGTCTGCCAAAATGCCGCAAATGTAAATGTAAATGACAAGGTTCTTCATCAGCTGATATGGTATAAGGCAGGCATGATCAACTGGATGTGTGTTCAGATGTGTCCAGATGTGAACCCAGCAAAATATTTCAGCAGGCAAAAAACAAGCACTTAGAACATTCTGTGGCTGAGCTTGTCAATGTATGGCAAAAATATTGGTTGTTCTTTAACTCAGTTTTTTAAACATTCCCAAACATAGCCATAGCAACAGCAGCTCTCTTACAATGTTCTGTTCACGTGCATTTACATTATTACTTACTCAACCCAGGTAAATGGACCACAGACTAACTACAGAGAGAGCTGTTTTTTGTAATGCTCTGATTAGCAAACTAGCAATATGGCTTGTATAATATTGATAACAAAAGTAAAAAGAATTGTCAGTGGCCTGAATATATTTCCATATTTCAAAACTTACATGTATTCTCTGTTCAGACTAGAAGACTATGCTTCAGGGGAAAAAAACAAGTGCAGGCAGTTAGATTTATTTCATTTATTTCAATGGTTTATAGTTTGAGAAATAGAAACAACATTGAAAGCAGATACAAATATACAAGTAACTGCTAAAATTATTGGTAATATTTTCTATTGGAATGCTTAAAAACTTGTCTGTATTTGAAACTACATATTGCTAGTCAAAAGTAGAGAACCACTGTCAAACAAAAAAACCCCACTTCGAATTGTTTTATTTATATCCATAAACTACTCACTGATGGTTTCCACAATTCAGTCATGTTAGATAATTATCTAGATATTTCAAAGTATGAAATATTATACAGTTGGACATTTACAAATTTAAGTGGAATACCTTTGGTCTATGCTATTTGATATGGCTTGCGTTATTTCAATTATATTCTATGGGGGACACTGTCGTGTTTGGCTAATAAGATATCTATGTCTATTTGCTGTGCAACTGCTTGGCCTTTAATTCTTGTTTTTTTTTTACCATCTGAATGTCAGTCTTGTGTATAGAAAGGTCAGGATTTCTGGCACACAGTGAACACAGTCAATTAGAAGAGCCAAGATATTGTAGAGAATGAAAAAGGAAACTGACCATCTGGCCTCCATCAGGTTTTGTGTAAATAGCTTGAGTTTGTTTGCAATGAGCCAGATGCCAGTGCTGAGTTAAATAGGTAGTGCCTAAATGTACAGAATATGAAAGATGAAACAGTGCAGTCTGTTGATCCTTAGTCTTGCTTAATTGATATACTTCTGTTTGCTTGTTTTTCTCTGAAAAAATGTTTAAGGAACTAAAGAGAGCTAAAATATGGTGTGTTTGTGATATACACATTCTTAAGCAATGTCGATATGTATATTATCACTACCCTGCATATTGAGTTCAAGTCCACTGAATGATGTCTTTGTCAGACACTCTACTATCTTAATTATCAGATGGACATGATGTAGTCTTGGAACTGATAAGAGTAGGTGAACATTTTTGAACAGCATGTATGCTTCCATTTTAATTATTTCCTTTCAACCTCTTATTTAATTTGGTATAATATAATGAGTATTGATTGGTCTTGGACTTGTTTCCATCTTTGCATTGTTAAGTGATTTAGCTGAACAGCTCGTATCCTTTTAAGGCAAATTCCACTAAATTAGTTTTTCCATCTCCTATTGCAGGCTACTGCATGCATGTGATTACTTCTCAGAGTAGGGCAGCATAATATGGAGGGGAAAAAAGGCAATATAATCTGACCTTGTAGAATTATTTGAAATTGAGATGTGATTAGAAAAATCAGTGCAAGATGTGACAAATTTTCCACCTTGCTTTTCTAAATATACTTTTTCCCATCAGAGTTTTTGGATGATGGGTATTTTTGTGAATCGGTATAAGAACGTATTTATTGACCTAATTTATTAATGCAATTGTAATGTAGATGTAAAAGATTGTGAAAAGCCAACCTAGTTCCCTGATGCACCACTATCATTGTGTTTTTTTTTTTTATTCTGCAAATTCTGAACACAGCACAAAGCAGCATACAATCATACTCTTCATGTGTACACACATTATGAAGTAACCATAATGGTGCTGCAGTTTTATATTAGTCTTCTCTTGGCTTGATACAATTTTAGGAATTGGCTACTGTATGGTGCACGTGCATGCAGCGGGGAGTCCGATTCCGCGTGGGAGTCAGAATTTCGAGCGCAACATCGGTAAATTGAAATCAGCTTTCGTTGTTATGCTGTTGAGCTTTTTTCTGCATTGTTCTGGGGTGTGCTGTGTAGCCGAGTACCATGGGAACAACATTAACATCAGAAATATTGAGTAAAAACACCTCATCTGCATGCCTACTCAACAGGAGTTCAATTCAAGCAATTACTGAATGATAGGGACATCTCTCTGTTAAACTATGTCAGCACGCTGCTCCTACAGTTGTCCTGAATGACGTTATTAACTGTTGATGGTGCTCAGTGTATTTTTTAATGTGATTACTGCAGGTTTTCTAGCTCAAAGCAATTTGAAGTAACACCCTGTTTAGAAAGCCAAATCTTTAGCTTCACTTCTTGACTGGTTATTATGAAGACAGATACTTCTGTGTTTTGCATCTCATCCTAGTTATGTCATATATGATCTACACATAGATTTGCCATCGAGTAAAGAAAATGCTGAGTATATACCTTTGCTGTCTGCCTCTTGTTAAATGAGTGATGTTATTAATTAAATAGATTTTATTGATTCATAGACAATGTGTTATAGAATACGCATCAAGATGATGATTAATAATGATACATCATTCAGCCATTATACCTGTATTTGTATTGTCTGGAATTTAAACCTGTTGTTAACGATGGTTAGACAGACAAATGATTACTGAATGAACATTTGGGTTATTTAAAAAGAGCATGTGTGTGTGTGTTTGTGTATATGCTAAATGGAAGGTAGATGTGTGTAACTTTTCTAATTCTTGGTATTATGACTGTGAATAGGTTTTATGGTAGATGGAATTCATAGCAAGTGTCGATGTGAACATGACACTAGTACAGTAGTATGTTATTATTCTTCCATTCAAAACAGATAAATTGTAAGATAAGAAAACATGCTGAATAGGCACAGTGTACTACCCTCCAAAAGACATTTCATTACAGGTCATGTACAGTATCGTTCTATGTATGTTTCTAGGAACAACCTTGAATTAAAAAGAGTGTAAACCTTGCATGCATGCACAGCCAATTGGGCGGGCTCTGTGTGGCATGATTTCTCAATTTATTTTGGGCATTTCTGCATGTTGTCAAGCCAGGAAAATGCTAAAAGCACTTGTACTATCTTACAGCTATGAATGAAATAATTTGATTTAATCTTTAGTAAATGAATGGCAGGGAGTACCTGACCTGCTTTGTGTTACTGAGTATGTTTGTTAAATTCTCACATCTTTGTAACCGCAAGGGTAGCAGCTGACATACAGCCATATATTTTACTGACTGAATGACTTCAGTTACCTGAACTCTATTCATTTCTTTCATGACAGGAGGGTGTGACTATAGTATTTGCTTCGGGCCTGTTAGCAATGCATGTATAAAATAGGCCTATTTCGATTTTTAACTCCCAAAGCAAGCAAGTTCTCACAAGCTTTCATGTCAGTCAGTCCTGACTGGAGTCCTAAAAACACATTTGTCCCTTCAGCATAAACAGATAAGGCCTGGCCTGCCTTTTTCAATATATCAAATTAATGCAACAATTTCGTTTCATCTCCCGCTCCAGCCTAATGTAGTCCTGCATTCAGAACAGTTTGAACACTGATCCACTGGCCAACCCAACCCTTATGCACTTAATTATTTTGACATTTTATCAGCCATATGACATTTTACAATTTTAAAGGTGACATGATTTGCCTGGAATTCAGGGGAAGTATTTGCTCATTTGCATTTTGAGAGTTCTGTATTGAAAAGTAAAGTAGAAATATAAATAAAAAATGTTTTATGTCTTTTCTATAAAGATTTATTGACCCAGTCACTACATAAACAGCCAGTGCTGGGTACATCAATATGTGGAAATGTGCAACAGTAACAATGATAATGAGTTTCCTTTATAAAGATGGACAGTTGGCACCCATTTTTCCAGTGCTGTCCTCCATTTGGAAGAAAGTGTAACTAACTCTCTCTGAGAAACACACAGAAAACTTTCTTTGAGAAACAGGGTTGATGTTGAAGATGTTAATGTTTTCTAGACTGTTTATAAAGCAGTTCACCTCATAAACCTGGTTTATAACTCACTGTCAAGTTTAACAGGTTGAAGACCTTCCATAAAGCATAAGTATTCATTATATGTTTGCACTTACAGTTTGCATGTACTGTAGGCATATATACAGTTAATGTATGTTTGTATGTGTGTATATACAGTATCTCACAAAAGTAAACCCCTCTTATTTCAGCAACTAACTTCTCAAGATTCAAGATTTCTCTAAAGAAAAGGAACTTATATTTTATATAGTTTAGACTAGTCAATGTAAAGTTTGTATAGCAGATTTACTGCCTTTGAAAATAGCATTGTGTAACCATGCAAAGCCAAATGTCTTATTTATCATGTTCATGTTTTTTGACTGCTTAACAGGGCCATACAAATTAGTGTATCTTGTACTAGAGCAGATTTTGGTTCTTTGAGTGCAATTCTCTCATACTGAACACTCGATGTTCAATTTGGCACCTAATTATAAAGAACTCTCAGAGGATTTGAAAATTTGATCTTTCCTTCGGCTTCTCCCATTAGGGGTCGCCACAGCGGATCATCTGTATTCATGATCTGCATGTTTGGATTTGGTACATGTTTTTACATTGGATGCCCTTCCTAACAGAATCCTACTGGGCTTGGGACCAGCACTAAGAGTGCACTAGCTTGTACAACCCTAATGGCTGTGGTTGGTTCCCTGACCGGGGATCGAACCCGGGCCACAGCGGTGAGAGCACTGCATCCTAACCACTAGACCACCAGGGAAGACGGGATTTAGAAATTTTTATTGTTGCTTGATTGTGAGTGTGAGGCGTGCACCACGCTCATAACCTCCTCGGTTTTCATGGTAATTCTATTTACTTTTGTTTTCACAGCACCATCACTAATTTTCTTGGGAGACATTTTTGAAGATTTCTAGTGAAATAAAAATTTAAAACAAAAAAAAGTTACGTTTTTGCTGCACTGAACAAGAGCGACCGAGTGATACGTCATCAACTGATGTGACCCTCCGCCAAAAATGGGGAACCGGCAGCGTGGGTTAGCTCGTGCCTTTGAAAATTTTGCGAGCAAGGTCGCTCGTATCTCCGTTTGCTCGTACTATAGGTTGCACGTACAACAGGATTTTACTGTATGTATATATATATATATATATATATATATATATATATATATATATATATATATATATATATATATACACTCACCGGCCGTTTTATTAGGTACACCTCCTGTCCAACTGCTCGTTAACGCAAATTTCTATTTAGCCAATCTTCTAATCAGCCAGTCACATGGCAGCCACTCAATGCATTTAGGCATGTAGATATGGTCAAGACGATCTGCTGCAGTACAAACCTAGCATCAGAATGGGGAAGAAAGGTGATTTAAGTGACTTTGAATGTGGCATGGTTGTTGGTGCCAGACGGGCTGGTCTGAGTATTTCAGAAACTGCTGATCTACTGGGATTTTTACGCACAACCATCTCTAGGGTTTACAGAGAATGGTTCGAAAAAGAGAAAATATCCAGTGAGTGGCAGAGGAGAATGGCCAGACTGGTTCGAGCTGATAGAAAGGCAATAGTAACTTAAATAATCGTTACAACTGAGGTATGCAGAAGAGCATCTCTGAACGCACAACACGTCGAACCTTGAGGCGGATGGGCTACAGCAGCAGAAGACCACACCGGGTGCCACTCCTGACAGCTAAGAACAGGAAACTGAGGCTACAATTCGCACAGGCTCACCAAAATTGGACAATAGAAGATTGGGTTGCCTGGTCTGATGAGTCTCGATTTCTGCTGCGACATTCGGATAGTAGGGTCAGAATTTGGCGTCAAAAACATGAAAGCATGGATCCATCCTGCCTTGTATCAACGGTTCAGGCTGGTGGTGGTAGTGGTGTAATGGTGTGGGGGATATTTTCTTGACACACTTTGGGCCCATTAGTACCAATTGAGCATTGTGTCAACGCCACAGCCTACCTGAGTATTGTTGCTGACCATGTCCATCCCTTTATGACCACAGTGTACCCATCTTCTGATGGCTACTTCCAGCAGAATAACGCACCATGTCATAAAGCGCAAATCATCTCAGACTGGTTTCTTGAACATTACAATGAGTTCACTGTACTTAAATGGCCTCCACAGCCACCAGATCTCAATCCAATAGAGCACCTTTGGGATGTGGTGGAACGGGAGATTCGTGTGTGTATATATATATATATATATATATATATATATATATATATATATATATATATATATATATATATATATTAAATAGTCCACAATAAGTCCTACATCCTGTGTGAGATTTCCGCAAGATGCCCTTCATGCCTACATGATCACACTTGCACATACGAGCACATTTATTTCAAAAACTTTCCTTTATTGAAATATATGTTGCATTATTTTGAATCTATATTAGAATCTGTCTAAGTTACTGTTTTGTATAATTTTAACAATCATTTTAACAGCACTTTTATCTATACAGTAGAGCCCTGGCACCATCTGTGTACTGGTAGAAAATTTAGTCTACTTAAACTTGTAGGGCCTGGCACTTTTTCCTCGGTCCAGATGAAAACAAATTCAAGACATCCTCTTTCTTTAAATCATGCGTGACATACACAGTTTACAAGAAGGCCAATGTTTCTTCATTGTAATTCGTTTTCCAGATTTTCCCATTATGTCCAAAACACAATGCAGATTTATGCATTATAGGAATTTTGTCAGAAACGGTTGATTACTATTTATTTTGGCAGCACATCAGAGGTGAAAGGTAGTGGGTTTCTATGTATGTAATTCTGTACAGCCACACCGGATTTTCATGTTGTGTCACTGATCAACACCACGTGCTTCTGGAAGCTTCATAACAACACATTATTAGTTCCATCATGTGTAAAATGAAGGCTTTAGGATACAATAATATCCATTGTTCTAATGTGCACTCTATCCATCTGGTTGGTTTATTATTTGATGGATGTGTCTTCCAGGGCAGCCATGTGGCGCTGTGAGTAGTGTCGTCGCCTACGATCGATCCTGATCTCAAGTTACTGCCTGTTTAAAGTTTTGCATGTTCTCCCCAAGTCTGTGTGGGTTTCCTCCTTATTGTCTTGTTACCTTCCACCTTCTAAAACAATCTGGTAGGTGGATTTTGTAAGATAAATAGGTAGATGTTTAAATGGGTGTGTAAATGGGTGTGGATTGAATGTAGGATGTATGGGGCAAATCACACGTTAAACTATTACTGTTTTGTGATGTTGATCTAGTTCGAAATTAAAAAAAGCTATGCTTTAATATGAATTTATCTAAATTATCTCTATTGTCACTTGCACAAACCGCTAACTTTAATTAAAGATCTATAAAAACATAATCTTAAAATTAGGCAAAGATTCAAGCCAGTAAGGACGTTTCTTTCCCTAAACCCTAACCACACAATAAAAAAAATACGGGCTGTAGTTCCATTGCTGTTATAGGAGCAGTGGGCAATTAAGGTCAAATGAAATTTAAGTCCTACAGTCTGCAGTGACTTTTGCAGTTTGATATGCATTTTTTCAAATATATTTCTAGGGACCACAAAAGTGTACACTTTTGACAGGCAAGAATTTATTTGTACATGACTCAGGTTTCTACCTCCTAGTGGGTTTTTGACAGGGATGTGTTCGAAGGTGTTTGCTCTCATAATTGATCCTCTACTGAGTCCCTGATGTATTTGCGACGTGCATTCCAAACAATGGTTGATTCATCTATCACCATGTCTGTCCACACTGTCGGTTTGGTGGGTAGACAGTGGGGGGAGAACAAATACCTCACAGTGAAGCTCTTAACTCACAGTCATGAAAAACATTAAGTTACTGTTGCTGTGTGTAGAGCGGTTATAGGCTAACATATACACCAGCTGATCTAACATGCTTAAGGTGAAGTTGTCAAAGGCAGCAAAACAGACAGGTTAAAGGATCACTTGAGTATATTCTCTCCCTTATAGTCTGAACGATGGTGAGGCCCACAGGATGAGTCACTTTAGCCAAAGTATCACAGTCGCTTTAATTGTAAAATCTAGTAAATTGTATATAATAATCAACAATCAATACTAGAATATTTTAATGCCTTTCTGTTTAAGGAAAGACAATCCACTGATTTCTTGTTTCTCTTCTCTGTTTACATATGCTCATATGTAATAATTCCTGTAAATTAAAGTACCAAAGGCTGATATGAGGAGCTCAGCTATCCACTTCAAAGCTAGAAAATGATGGGAGACAGCCCCTTCCCCATCCCAAAAAAGCCCATAGGGCCCATCTTATTGGCTGACATATACAACTTTCAACACCATTCCATCAGTCGCAACTTGGCTCGACCATACCTGCTGAGACAGGTTTCTCTTTGTCTCTTTAGCTTATGCACTGGACCCTCCACCACACCCTCATATCCCACAGACCACATCCATCCCACAAACCTTACTTTTTATAGGACCCAGCCCTAACTATTCTCAACATTAACAGCCTATAACCTTTAAACCACCTCTGTGTCATAGCAGTGTAAAAAAAAATAGCCTCTTATTACAGAGCATTTTTTCAAAAAGGAATATTATGCAAAGCTCTTTACTCCAAAACCATGACTGGAAATAATCAGGAGGATTGAAGGAAAGTGGTATACGTCAGCCTATCATAGGTAGTGGAAATTTAAGTGCATCTACGTGATATTGTGACCCACATCAGAATTTATAGTCTGCAGCATTTGATGGTTGGTTTTCTGCTTGTACAAAATGGAGAACTCACCCTTTTTTTTAAACTGGTGGTCGTAACATCTTTCTCACGATGTTGGAATGTTACATCACTGGATTTCCCCACAGTGGGAGTTGATAATCCAGAGAGCTCTGGTCACAGTACTTTTCCTGTGGTTGGGGACATAACTGACTAATGCTGAGAGGTCCTTCTAAATTAAAGATTTGTCTGTTCATAGGCCATGATGGCTGCTTTACTGAACACTGACTCAGATACACTATATACACTGGGTGCGTTTGCTAAAAAATATACTTGGAATCCGACTTGATTTCTTCCACCTACTCTGCACTCCCCACTTGACAGTTCTCCAAGAAATTTAATGCAAATTATAGGAAATTTACACAAATGTTTTGGCAGTGGAAACTTCAGAGTCGGCCTACTTCAAATCTTTTAAAAAAAGTGTTTGTTGTTTTATCTCCCCTTGAGTGCATGAATTTAACCAGATTGGAAGCAATTGGAGACAGAAATTGAGAAGGGCCTCAGAGAAGAACTCCTAAACATGGAGGCGTAAGCCATTTTTCCACTCAGCCTACTCTTAGGAGGCCTCCAGTCTCTAGTAGCTCCCGAGAAGCCAACCTGTTGCATACAGCAGCAAGTGCAATTATGGACATGATTCTCCATAAATCTCACTTTCTTTGGCATTATATAGTAACTAAAAAGCTTTTCAATGAATACATTACTTTCTTTATGTTTAGTAGCATGTCAGATGGAACTACTTTGCTATTGTCATGTGGCCAGGCAGGAGGTGCTTGTGCCAGTGGGACTGGAAGGCTTTCATCCACTTTGCAACAAATGAACAGTCTGTACTGTTTCTGGAACACAAACATAGTTTTTTGTGCCACTTTTTTCCCAAACTGACCTTTGTCTTTAAAAAGTAGCCCAACAACCATTTTGGTTAAATTTTTCATTTTATGGCTGCATTTAAAGTATCAGTGTAGAGGGTTTTATTTTCTCAGACCATTTATTATGATAATTTATGATTGATTCTACATGTATGTTCCACCTTCAGGTACGGAAAAACTGTGGTGTCATTTTTGTCTGGATTTGCACTCAGTATACCAGAATTCTGCAGGAGATGTTATTTGGAATTATTATAGGAGCTTATAAAATTTGGTTTTGGGGGGGGATGTAATTCTGTCAGTGGGATTGATATGTAGTTGGATGGAGTTGAGTCATGGTTCGTATTTATGTTGGATGAGTATTTTGAAAAACTGTCAATGTTCTTTCATGGTCATTTTCTAGAAAAACATGGTTTGAGGCAGTCATACTTTCCTGTAGATAAGGTCTAGGAGATCGGGCTTAGCATTTTTTCCAATAGCTACAATAAGTAGCTACAGTCAGAATGCATTTTTTTTATGCATACAGTGTGCCATTTAAGTTTTCCTTTAGCGTTACTACAAGTTTCCGGTGTGGTTTTTAATTATACTTGTAAGCATCATTCCAAAGATTACACCGAAGTTATTTCGAGGTAGAAACAAGTAGCAGTTTATGCTCAGGAAAAAAAGATAAGTATGTTGCCTAGAGGCTGTGTTCTGGTTTAACTGGCTAGTTTTCAAAAACACCAGATGCTGGCATGTTGCTGAAGCATGTGGCTAAAAACATGTCAAGATTTGTGTTGTGTTTGTGCATCAACCAAAATTTGCATGCTTTCCCAGCCACAAAGACATCAATCATGTTGATGGTTGCTTGGCGCTGATATGGTATACTGGCAGCTTGGTAATGCGCCGTCTCATCCTTCATTTTATTCTGAAGTGTTTTATAGGAGCCAGAAAAAGCTGATTAATTAGATAAAAGCACAAGTGATTTTCTAATTTATTTTTGTTGTGATGCATTTCATAATATTTTGAAATGCTCACCCCTTTTTTCTTAAATTTGTGCTGTTTGTTTACCTGCAAATATCCTAAATAAAACACTAAAGGACAGATTTTAGGCATGACCCAATGCAGATTGTTGATATAATAACTTGTTTATAAGAAGGTATTGGTATTCTTGTGTATGTATTTATTGGCATGAACTGGAAAGCTCACATATTTACTTTACAATGAAGCAAGTCACTAATAACTCATAGGTCAGAGGCCTTGAAGAATGTCATGGCTGGAGCACACTCACAATCACAGGCCAGGCTAATTATGTGGGCATGTGTGGATCAATATTTGCATCAGGGTACTTTGCTAAAAAATAATAAAATCAATAAAAAATACAAACAAAAAAAAAATTAATGTGTTTCTGAGAGTATAGAAGGATTTTTATTGAAGCCCTAGGCTGAGCTGCTCTAAGCATTAAGGAGGTGATTGTGATTTATAAGGGATATAAGGGATAAATTCAAAACATTCAGCGTTTTTCGATGCACAAAAACATTAAACTCATACTTGATCCCTGGCCCTTCTGGACAGTAATTTAACCTGCATTGCCAGTGCTTGTATTTGTACAAATAAGTATTTTAATTCACAGTGAAAATAGCCAGGCACGATTAGTGTGTATGTGCTCATCTCTTACAGGTCTATTTTGTGGAACCACATATGTGCATAAAAAATATGTGCATATGATCCACCATGTGCAGTTATCTGCATTAGTGTAAAATTCTTTTTTTTTTTTCTTGCATGGGACTTCTTGAGCCAGAAGCATGCTTCATCTCCAATTTCCTGAGGTTTAAATCTCTTATATTAAGATGATGTGATTTACAGGCACTAACACAATGGTTGAGATATACATCCAGGAACAAAGCCCAAAAGGAAACATCCATTTAGCCAGTTATGTAAAGAACAGTTTTAGGTATTGATTTAAAAAATAAAAAATAAATAAAGCATTGTCTATTTGCATTAGTCGTTTAAAGGCCCCTTTCCTCTGTCTGCTTCTTGACAGTTCTGGTAGACATTGACTTTAACAGTTTAATTTAACTTCACTCATATAGTTTGTTCTGTTGTGAATGTAAATGTGTTCATTATACAGATATACATCTACACAGCGTACACAGGTCCTGTTAAAGCTTCCTGCTGTGTTTTACAGGGACCAAACAGAGGCTAAATTATGACTGACAATTAGATAATATCTAAGTCAAGTGGTGATTGTCACTTTTATTGCCTGTTTGTGTGCGTTTCCTTTTTAGTATACATGTACAAATGCGTTTCATTATGTCTGTAAGAACTGAAGCCCTTATTATCCTACCATTTCAGCTTCAAGGTGGAGCACACTAGAGCACAGACAGTCCGTGTTCTTGTGGCCTGGACCATAAAGCCAAATTGCCTCCACGAGCTCAGCGCTTCTTAATCCTGGCAGGAGCTGACAAGCAGGAGCAAGACTGCTGTAGCAGCCAGCAAGGCCTGGACATGCAATATTTTCCACTCTTTATAACTGTATATCTGATTCCTACTTTCCCCTCCTGCTCAGTATTGAACAACACGAAGTCATGACATTATGTATGTTTTGGCAGCAGGCTAATGCAGAGTGAGCAGCGAGAGTCTAACCAAATGAAAGCGCAGCAAAGCGAATGAAAGTAACAAAAGAGTGCAACCACACCAACCTCATGCTTTTGTTAGGTAGCCAGAAAAGTGTCTCGATTCGCCAAGAAGCCGTTCCTCATTCGATTACATGTTCCATGCATTCATGCCAAGACTTATGGAAGAAGGGCTTCCGAGCCGAGCTGATGTGTCTCACACCTCTGGGAGAAATCACCACAGCATGCGTATGTTTGTACGTATCTTGGGCTGTAGAAAGTTTAAGGCAAACGGTGACAGCAGATGTACGTGTGCGCATGTTATTGCACTAATAATGTTCGGATTGTGTGTCCGTGGGATGAATCTGTGCTGAAGTATAATTTGTGTGTTCAGTATATCAGTGTGTATTTATATTTATGGACAGTCCAGAATGAGTTCCACTGCCAGAGAAACACTGTTTATTTTGAAATGTGTTGAAAAGTTTTTTTGTTTGAAAATCATGTTCTCATCTGAGTATTAGTTGCAGGTGTTTATATAATTTGTGTACAATTGTGGTCCAATCAGCACCAATTCTTATATACTTTGATGTGATCATTTTTTCTGTCAGTGGAAAAACATCTGCTGGCATTTGATTTACTGTTTGCACTGTGTACACTGGAAAACATTGGGATCAGTCTGCCCCGATTACAACTGATAACTTGATAGCATTCTGGATCATGTGCATCTTTCAGGTGATAGGCAGAGTATGATATGTGCATGCAAGACGTGTGTTTATATATGTACGAGTTCGCATGATAATTGATTTAATTTAAATTTTAGCATAATCAATAAGTTCTAAAGGTTTTAATGCTGCAAATTGTACAATATATATGAATGTAAAAACTCATAGTGGACAAGCCATTTATGCACACAGATGAACCAAAAAAAAAAAAAAAACGCTATACCAACTCAACATTAAAAAAAAAGATCCTATAGTTGAGCTCCTGGTTTTATTATTCCTTATAGAGGATGAATGAAAATGCTGAATTTTGTAGTCTGTGATTTGGAAAAGAAGTCTGTATTTCATAGTCACTTAAGCACATGCCCTGAGGATTGGGACATGAACGTGTTATGAGATTTATTTGTTTTTATCAGAGTTCCCAGAGTAATAGCCTGGGGTTTTATTCCACTATTTTATTATTCTACTATCCTATTCCACTATCACTTTTACGACTGGTTTAACCGTGTTCATTTACATAAAATAGAATGCAAGCTTTCACTAATTCATGGAATTAAAATAATGTGAAATTCACTGTCTAATTGAAGTTATTATGAACTGGATTTTCTCTACATTTGGCTTTAAAGACATTGGAGCAAAATGTGTTTCTGCAGGATCATGGTGCAACACAGTATGAATGGCTGCATAAAGTTCAAACACACTGCAGTGAGAGAATAAATAACACAGGATAATAAATACACAAGACATTGGCTGTAAACAATTGGTGGTGTAGCATAAATATGCTTAGTGTTCCATATGTGCTCCAAATGTGTTCTGTATCGGTGTGTTTGTGAAAGCCTTGTTATATTTTGTAACTTTACCATTCGTCTCATTTCCAGTTTCTGTGTCATGGTCTGGGATTGCCAGAAGGAAGAATCACGCAGGTAGGACAGTTTTTCTCTCAGCTCTGTCCATTTTGTGGTTGAGGCTCTTAAATCTGTCTACACTGTGGCCTTATTCCGAAACAACTGTGTTGCATGTTTTTATGACTTGGATAAAAACTGGTGTGAATCCGACACTGATTTTTAAGTTTGTTTTTAATTACAGGCTTCTACACACACACACACACACACACACACTGCATCGCCAATTCCATTAAGTCTCTCTTTTTTTTCCGCCTAACCCAGTCATTTTCTCCAACTCCCACAATCAGCCCCTTCTTTCTCTCCTGGGATAAAGCTGAATGTTTATATGTGAATGTAACTTGGTCATTTCTGACAAGCTCAGAAAGCATAGAGCAACATTTGTGAGAATTTTGAGCAGTTCCGAGTTTGAGAAAAACATAAGCTAGGTATATAAGAGGAGACTGGCTGTGTCATAATACAAATTTCTTAAGCCTTGTAAGAGCTGATGGGTTGTGCAGAGCTCTTGTTTACCAACTTGATAGGCCAATTTGTCCCAGAACCATCACGAAGCCAGGAAATGCCGTCAGCCTCAGTAAAACTTGTGTGCCCGTTAGATGTGCAATCATGCTGTGGTTTGTAGAAAGCTCATGAGACTAGTCAAGCCAAATCATTTTGTATTTTAAGCCAATTAAGTCCTGGGCTGTTGTGCTGAAACTCATTGCGAAGACTACAGTGGGAGATGTAAAATGTGTGTAATGTTGGCCACTATGGTTCAGGGTTATGAAAGGGGATCAGCTCATCAATTTCTACAATTTCACTGGCCTGTTAAAGGAACCAATAGAAGTTTAGCTATGCTTCAGCTTGGCTGGAGGACCTGCTATGATCTCAGAGGTAATTGGCCGTTTGCACAGTAACGAAACTCATTTGTAGGTATATTGGATATACTGACAGCAGCAAAAGAACAGACAGAATGAGGAGAGGCAGGTAGGGATGGATTGAAAAAAAATACCATACCAAGTAAGTATTAGACATCGAGTATACAAATTAAGGAAGGCAAAGGTAGGCAGACAGCATGAAAGGCTTTTTTTAGGCTCTTCCATAAATCATGGTCATAGCAGACAGGTGGATCAAACACAAATACAGACACAGTAATCATAGGCAAATTCATAATCAGAATAAAAAAGTCAGGGCATAAAAATCCTAAAAGACTAGCAGAGCATGGGAAAAGACTACTCACAGTGGAAACACGTGAAATAATTCATAAAGCCTCCAGACAAACAAAGGAGTATATGTAGACAGAGTAATGAGCCCATTAACTAGGAGCAGGTGCAGGTGATCATGAGAGGGTGGAGTCAGGGTGGGACTGAGGCAGGAATGTTCCACACAGTGAGGGTTTCGTGATAGAGTGCGAAAACGTCACATATCCTGCTTGGTCAAATAAGATGAGGTTTTGGCCTTAGAAGGAGCCGAGGACTGAGGAGAGTCTGCATCTGATCTGTATTTGGCCAGCTTCAGCAAGGTTGATTTGGAGCACCGGTGTGTGTGGAAGTAGAATAGATTGAGTGAAAAGTAAACTATGTGCCACTGTACTGATCCACCTGCACTTTGACTGAAATCCAAAGGCCTACCACGTCCCCTTTAATGGAACACTTTGGATTTATTTCATCTTCATATTAAATCCTCCTTTTTGCCCTTGATCTTGTTAAACTCAGTATATTTATTAAAAGAAATAAGCAAATTTAACAATTGTTTGTTTTCCTGTTTTTTAGATCTGTAGAGAGATTTATGATGTGCTCTTTTTTTTTTTTAGTAGCTCACAAAACCTTTACAGTTTATCTATTTAGTAGTATGTCCATTTATGGCAAATGTTGCAGGGCTTAGACACTGCACCCAATTCTTTATTAAAAGAACAAGTTATGTTGTTATTGCTTAATCGTAAATCAGTGGTGTGGAGGTAGCTGTGGGTGGATATTGAGTTTCCATCCACTTGGGGGATGTGTGTGGTATCCACAACTCTGCTCTGATTTCTGATATTCTTTACCCTTGTGCTGTTGTTGACATTCTGTGCAGCCGCCCTTCAGACTAGTGGCGTTACAGTCTGATCTGGTTCACTTCATAGAACAGAAAATGGTTTGTACCTTCTTCTTTCCAAAATTACAAATTTAAATTTTTAGCTGAATCTTTATCAATTAAGACTCGCTTTGGAGCTAAGAATGAACGACTAAGTCTCCTTCTGAATTTCATTTTAATTTTGGCAAGCAGCATTCAGCAGTAGCTTTTCTATGAAAAGCACTTGAGTGCACAGGAAAGCTAGAAAAACACCCACAGGCCTGGCGGTGCAGTAGCAGGGCTGTTAAAAGCATTTAGGCCTTAAAGCTCTATTGTTTATGTATCTAGGATAAAGCAGAGACTCTCTAACTGTCGACCACTGAGATGGATGCTGTTGATTTTTATCTCGTATTTTCAAGTGCTGCTTCCCCCCCCAAAAATGAATTTAGAGTTTTTGCCAAGTCTACAAAAGTCAGTTTTATTGTAGTGTGTTTGTTGTTATTCTGACTGAGAAACAGCTGAAATCAAAAGTGCTGACAGGCATTTTATAGAAACCTCACATCTATATTCTACAACCAAACCTTTTTTTAAACAGACTTTCAGATTAAACTGAATTGAACTTTCTGGCATAAAAATAACCATCTCCTGGCAAGGCTAATAAAGGGAAACACATAGTCTGTAAATTGTTTAAATCTTGTTAAAGTCTGCCAATGCACATTTGGGATATGTGACATATATTGTGAATTCAAAACTTCAAACTTAAAGATTAAAATACACAAGAGAATATTATATTTAAATTATTACATCTTATTGACTGAATTATGTATTCTACAAAAATCGCATAAGCAATTGTTGACTACCACAACAGCTGCAGTATCTGTGTCTGTGTCCCCCATTAACTCTCGGTCTTCCCTTTTCATGTTTTTTTCCCCCAGGCCTAATGTTTCTGCTCCTTCCATCAGAACTGTGGGCCAGACACTATTTATCCTCAAATTCCAGGAGGTGGATAAACTCAAATTCATCAGTAGCTGAGATCACAGTCTTATAATCCTGGCTATACATGTCTGTGGAACTAAGGGTGGACAGATCAGTAGTTCAGTTGATTTAACTGCCAGAAGACTACAGTATTTACCTATCAAAAGTCTTATATCCTTATTTGTTTTCTTTCATCTGCATTAATTGATTTAACTGGCACACATTAGCTAGTACATTTTAGACTACTCTAGTAAGGTTTTAGGGCAAACAAGACATAAGTATGCGCAGCACATTGGAGCATTTACTTCCTGGTGGTCTAGCTGTTTATCATTTGTAGGAAATGCAGAGTGTGGTATGCTTTGCATATCAGTGGTAGTTCAGTGGTTATGACTTTGGACTTATGTTCAGATAGCTGAGAGTTGAAATCTCACCCTGGATGTTTTACTTTCTGGTGGGCTAGCTAATTAATTATTATTTGTAGTAAATGCTGAGTGTGGTGCCACTGCCAAGCTGCTGCTGCTGGGCCCTTGAGAAAAGCCTTCAACTGTTCAATTGTTTATATGAGAAAATAGTCAGTTGCTCACTCTGAATTAGGGCATCTGCCAAATGCATAAATGTAAATGAAATGTAAATATTAATGGCATAAAGATAAAGAGAGTTTAGACTATTTTGTTCAGTGCAACTATAAATTCACTGAATATTTAAGTACCCACACAACACAACATCCAGGCAGATGAGCCATGCACAGAGCTGTTGCTCACAAGGGCAGTTTTCTCAGAACCCAGAAGGGAGTATGCATGAGGACACACAGGGTTTCAGAAAGCATTAATAAACTGTACATGTGTTGCATGTGCAAGTTCAAGAGCTCACACGGGGCCCCGGTTCTCGTGTCGCATGGGGTTATTGACAGATTGGGAAGGTGTGATGGTGTTAATATGCACTAATGAGCCATGACTTTGTTATAGGTTACAACTCAAAACATCCACCCTGCACAGAATAACAGCCGAGCCCTCAGCGGGAAAAAAAAAGTGTTTTGACATCCATCTTGGTAATGATCCAGCAGTGTTGAATGTTCAATTGAAAGTTCATCAGTGTGGGGGTGCTCTTGGCCATGCGTTATGTATTTTCATGTTACATGACATAAGCCTACATTGTGTGCAGCAAAGCCATGAGAAGTGCCACAACATATGGTCATGGTGAAAAAAGTTCTCTCATCTCTCCAACCGTGATGTGTGTTTTTGTCTTAGTGTCTGCCAAGAATGCTACCCAGACTTTATATAATATGTATAGTAAGTGCTAATTATAATGCATGAAATGTAGGCAAATGAAATGAAATGATGCAACCTCAACAATGGAGGATCCACATGTTTGGATGATGCTGATGTGCATGTGTGTAGGCTTTTTTCCATACATACAGATTTCCTATATCAAGAAGAGGTCAGGAAGGCAGTGGTGTGATTTCTGACCCTTGCATGGCCGTGGCTTCTTTGGCCCCGATCTAAATGTAGTGCGCCATCTGTGTGCTTGCTGACTGATATACTGTGTGTGTAAAAGTAGCGACAGTTTGAGTAAGTAAGACTACACGCCAACAGCAGTAAAAGCCACCATATATCTGGCAGGATTGCTGTTTTCTCCCTCTCGTTTCTCATTCTCTCCTCTCTCTCTGTCTCTTTCTCTTTGAGTGGTCCAGATGACAGCTGGAGCTGTTGAAGGCCTGTAGCCATTTATAGTAAACGGACCACATGAGGTGAGGAGCGCTCATAGTATTAGATTTAATTGCGCTGATATGATGAGCAGGAATGTGGAGGAAAGATTAGCATTTAAATCACAAAAGCACAATGAGCTCCAATCATGCACCTCTTTGAAACAATTGGTAAAAGCATATGCATATGCAAATATACTCTGAAAGTGATACTGAGATAGAAAATCCTGAGGAAATTAATACAGCCAGGTCCAAAATTATATATATAATAATAACAGAGTAACCAAAAGTAATTGCACAGATTAACATAATCATAAATAAAGCTAATTTTTAATACTTAAAAAAGTCAAAGACTGGATCCCATGAAGTCTGTAACCCATAGACATCTCCAGATGCTGTATTTTTTGGTGTTGCTCTGCCAGGTCTTTACTGCATCTGTTTCAGTTCTTGCTTGTTCTTGGGACATTTTACCTTCAATTTTGCCTTCAGCAAGTAAAATACATGCTCAATTGGATCCAGGTCAGGTGATTAACTTGGCCATTGCAGAACATTCCACTACTTTACCTTAAAAAGTCTTGCTTCAAAGTATGTTTTGACTTATTGTCTGTCTTTATTTTTTTATTTTTTAAGCACTTGGCCGAATCTGGGCAGATCATTTAACTCTATTTACTTCAGAATTTATTATCAGTAAACACAAGGGAACCAGTTCAATTGGCAGTGCATGTTATTGCTATTAGAGGAGTTGGTATACTTTATTTTTCTTTCCTTCCTCATACTCGTCTCCTATTATTTTTGGTACTAGTTAATCTTATCTGTCCATGGGGTGTTGTTTAAGAACTTTACAGTTTCTTTTATAACATGTTTTTGGAAAACTGGCTTTCCTGTTTTTGAGGCTTACCGAAAAGACATGCTGAGGAACACCAAAACCATTGGTAAAATGTTTTAGATGTTCCAGAACGCAGAATGTCTTATTAAGCATGTACCAAATAGTTAATTTGACCACACATAATGATTTTGCTATCTCTCTGATGGATTTGTTTTGATTTTTCAGCTTAATGATGGTTTGCTTCACTGTCAGTGACAGCTCTTTGGAATTAATTTTGAGAGGTAACAGCAACAGATTCTGAACTCAAATGTCTTGTACTTTAAATCAACCAAAGACCTTTTATATACTTACTTGTGAGTGAAATCATAAAGGGAAAACACCTCGCAATGAAACAACCGAGCCGCCGATTGTTCCAATTACATAAAAAGGGGAAGACCACATATAAAAAGAAAATTGCTGTAATTTCTACATTGTACACATGATTTGGATGTTAATACTGTTATATTATTTATTGTGGCAGCTTTTTTTTCAATGTGCAAACATTTATGGACACGACCATAATTTATCAGGTTAAGAATGAATAATAATTGTATACAGTCATGTGTATACTGTGTTGTTATGACTGAGCTTTTGTAGAAATCCACAAGGAAAGATATTTTGAGCTCCTTTATTTAATGCAGTGTGCTTTTAATGTGCACAGCACTTCTGCATTTCACAGTATGGGCAATATAAAAATTTGTGTGATTAAAACAAACAACAAAAAAAATGTTAAAAATGTAGTAGCAGCTGCAGTTTATGTGAACGTTTATGTGATAAAGCTCATGGGTCCTCGAGCAGTAAATATGGAACACCTCAAACATTCGTTTAAACACATAATGCAAAGCTGTAGTAATGAATGGAAGACTAGTGCAGTGTGACTGTACGGATGATTGTTATGGAACAGTTAGTCCATGGCATGTGGAGAGTGAGTATGGCTGAATGGAATTATAGCTGAGGGAAAATTGGCAATAATAATGTGGTAAAACATTGAATAATCAGGCTGGGATTCAGGAAATAAAACATGGAAGGTCTTTGATGCTTTTTAAAAGTGTCGTATTCAGAAGTCTGAAACGAATGATTTAATGTGTTAGTGGGCATAGCTGAAATGTATTAATATGTCCGAAGTGTTATAGGAAAAAGAGGAAAAACATGGAGAATATAATCTTTTTAATGTCTATATGCTTTACTTTATACTGTATCAGGTAAACTCCTTTCAGATCCTTATGCCTTTAAAGACATCCCTGGCGCACAGTAAATGTCATGATGCTTGACCCATTAAGAAATGCCATTTACACAGCAGCCATTCAGAACTGCGTCCAAGCACAACCAGTGACACCAGAGGAGGCGAATGAGAGGAAAGAGTCCAGTCTGTAAAGAACACCCTTAAAAACAGCAGTCACACACCATTTCTTCTTGGGGAATGAGAACGAGACAGGAGCATGGAAGTAAAGCAGATGAGAAGGAAAAAATGGAGTGTTTTTACTCAGAGATCGGCACAGTAAAATGAAGGCTGGCTTGTCTCACAGAGATCCTGCTGTGCTTCCACAGTGCTGGGGGTAAATGGAGCATTCCTCCATCTTTTCCACTCTCAAGGGTTTTTAGAACCTCAAGCCTAAAGGCTAAAGCCAGCCAAGCAGATGATTGCATAATTACATTTTTGAGTGCCGTTATGGAATGATGCCATAGGGAAGAACTGTTATTGGCATTACAGAAGGAGGGGATATCATAGCAAAAGTCATAGGATTGTGTTATTACAGTACAATGAGCTGTTTTTGCATTTGAGGTTGTGTTTTATAGTTTTACACACATGCAGTAGCTAAAGTTTTATATTTACTGTGTAATACTGCTGTATTCTGGTGGAACTCAGGTCTGGAAAATATTCATTCCAATATTTGGATTTTAAAGCTATAATAAGAATACTGGTGAAACCTCTGTACCAACTTTTATAACACGACTCAGATTACAAAAGTGCCCTCGTTAATATATTTTTTTCATTCATTAACTGTTAATAGCTACATGGATAACATCCATGGTTTCGTGTTTTACTCTGTAAGACTTTTACAGAGTTGAGAAGACTGTTATGAACCCAAAAATTTATTTTAGAATCAGAAATGATATTCTGGCATAATTGTTTTGGAGATTGATATATCAAAAAGAGATGTTAGTTTCATTGTTAGACTATCTAATACTTTCTAATTGTATTGTAGGATAATACACATTGTATAATAACCACGTTGACTGATGAATTGACGTGCTCTTTCCCTCATCCTACAAATTAAAACTTTCGTCTCATTCCAAGTTGGACATCAGTTTTTATTGAACCCACCTACTGCATGAATCAGTGACCATTTCAGCTTCTTTTTTCTCATCAGTAGAGCTTGAACAAATAAGAAATGAATTAGCTTAGTTTAAACTGGGTTATTGATTCAGCTGCAGTTTAGGTTTTTTTTGCCACTGTAAGGGGCCTGTTCTAAGCTGTTATCTATTCATCTTGCACCATCTCTATGTCTCTCTCACTCTCTCTTCCTCGTATGCTTTTCCATGATAGACATCCTAATTTTGTCCCTTGCAGCCAAAAATCAGCACACTGAAACAGACCTCCACCCAGGGAATGTGACAGACTCATATTCATAGGAAAGGGCTAAAATGTCAAAACACAAAAACAATATTATTATTTTTTCCGCTGGTTGTAAAGCAGAGTGAGGGAAAATATCCTGGGTAATTTGCAGGGATAATATCTGCTGCAGAAACTGGGGTCAGGATGACGGCTAAGGTCCGTTTACCTCTTGATCCTCTGCATTTAATGATCTTTTTCCTCTCGGTGTGCTATACGGTTCTGTTTAAGGATATGATTTTGTTAGTAAAACCCTAATGGCTGCAAACCAAAGAAAGGGATATGCTTTACTTTGCCCTTGAGACAGTCACTTAATGCACTTGTACGCTTGTACACTACCTCAGTGCGGAAAGCGAGACTGCATGGTGTTTGAACTGTGTAATAAAGTCTGCATGTTAAATTTAATAATGAACCGTGCCAACAATTTTGGCCCTTTCATAGCCGTAGGTCAGCATTTTGATTTAGAGATAGCCCTTTTTTAACACACTGAGATCATGGATTGGAATGTAGAGGGCTAAAATGACATTCTTTTCTACACATGTTGCTTCATGTTATAAGTCTAAGAATTTTTTTTCTCAGCAATGCTGTAGCAGTGTTGCAGATTAGGGAAAAAAGACATTTGCATGAATCATATAAAATCATATAAGTATTAAAGTTATGCCTTGAGGCTGTTTTTTTTCTTCTTCTTTTCTTTCATTCATACATTTATATAACATGATGTTTTATAACTATTTTAATTTTGGGTTCTCGTTTTTTTCCTCTTTTCCAAAACCATGCCAATAAAGTTGATTGCCTATTCTAAAATGCCCATAGGTGTAAGTAAGTGTGTGTGTGTGTGTGTGTGTGTGTGTGTGTGTGTGTGTGTGTGTGTGTGTGTGTGAGAGAGAGAGAGAGAGAGAGAGAGAGAATTGTTCCCTGTGGTAAATGTGTAAAATAATTATTAAATCACAATGTAGAATCGGGGTTAGAGAAATGCTATATGTGTAGAGGGTAAGTCGACTTTGCCAGTGAACTGTATTTTAATCACATATTTGTGTTCAAATATCTGCCCAGGCTGCCTGTGTAAAATACGATAAGACACTTAACTGGACACACAGGTGCATTAAAAGTACATGCTGTTATTACATTAGTACCTCTGCTTTCAGTGCAGAACGTAATCCAACCACAACATCCTCACTCATTTAAATTCATGCAAGCTTCATGCTCTACTCACATTATTGCATTTTCCAAACTTTTATTTTATTCTATTTTATACTCACTGGACACTTGTTACTAATGTTACTGATTCCTGCAATTATGCATTTCTTGGCAGGTGCGTAATGTAAATGTTCATGCAGTAACAGGTCAAGAGTTTTAGTTAATGCCCACAGAATGGGAAAAAAGTCATATTCAACACTTTCTTATGTGTTCTGAAATGCTTTTCTGTTTACAGAATTTGTAGAGTCCTCTCAGCTCAAACTTTTGACCCAACTTTTCACCAAGGCTTATCCCCCTTGCTAATGAAATGTTCTGCTAGTACTGCTTATGACATTTTTAAAATACTTAAATCAATCCATCTGGCACCAACCTCTTCAACCATCTCTCAGGCAAAGTGACTGAGATCACATGTGTGCTGTAAACATTGACAGAAACTCTTGACCGGTAACTTAATGAATCTGCTGCTCTATTCATTACACTGTTGCCTTGGATGCATTGATCACTCGTGAATGTACAAAAGCACAGATGTTCCAAGTGATAGGGATGGTGAATAAGATCAGTTAATCAGTAGGAAATGTAAAATAGAGGATGTAAATAAAGAGTTTATGTTTTGTTTTCTGCTTCTTCTATTTTCCACTAACATCTCGTTTACATGTTAGGATTAAGAATTAATGGGAGAACACTGGTACTGTTATGTTAGTGATTTTGTTCTTATATGTCCCATGAAAAGCAAACTTTTCTAAGTAGGCCATTTGCAGCTTGGTCTTGGAGGATTTCAGTTCTGTTTTGTCAACATTTTACCATGCCAACCCTTAAATCTGAAAGGGATTAATACATTCTGCAATGCATTTTTAATCGTTATTATCATATTCTTTCCATTAGTCAAACAGCATTAATCTTTGAAAACTGCTTTTTATTATGCAATCCATTTGGCAGATGACTTTAATTGCATAAGCAGCCTAAGCAGGTGTGACTGATGTGTTATTCTCTTCTATGCTTCTTATTTCAGTGTGTTTATTACCCTTAGAGACTAATCTGAAGGAGACGCAAGAGGGCAAATCATGACTGATGATCTGGGGCAACTGGGAGATTTGTTGCTGTGAGCATGGGTTAAGGAAGAAAAGAAAAACAGGACTGTTTCCATATGAGTTTTTCCATTAATCCTAAACTACAGCTATTGGGAGACACTGGCTATCCCTGAACATGTGTTCACTATTAGTCCTAATTCAGTGTGTGAAAGAGCTCACCACGAGAGAAAGATGGGTTTACAGAAGGGACATGAGTCAGTCCTCATAACATTTAAATGCACTAAGCATGTGTCAGTGTATACTGTACTGTATATGCATGTGTGTGTGTGAGCTTGAGCAAGTATGTGTATTGTGCCAAGCAAACAGCTCCTGCCACTTTAGCTATCTTTACCCTTTTCACATAGGTGTGGTATTATTCAGAGCTCGTGTGAGGCAGATATTTGACACGCTCCCTTGTCACATATTTTTAGGCGTATTGCATTTCAAAAGCCAGAGTGGTTTCAGACTTGCTGTCACACCTGTAAATTGCCTAATGTATTTATGGATCAAGTTATTATAATAAGAAGTGCTGTTTTTATATGTTGGCAGGGAAAGCATTTTATCTTTGATAAGATCTCGAATTAAACTCACCCTGAAGGATAAAACAGCTCCTTCTGCTTTCCACTCACTATAAATTATAATTTGACATTTTGGAAAAAGCGTTGGAAAGCAGCTACCTCAAAGTGTCAAAATTGTTCATTAATGTTACATATTTAAACCATAATAGAACGTAATTTACTTTAGTTAACTCATGCCATAGCAGCAAACTTCAGTTATGTTCAATTAAAATCATTGTTTAAGGTGATTACTAAAATCTTAGCTAAACAATGTAAAGATTTAAAGTAAGAGATTCTTAAAAAAAAAAAATAAAGCATTTAGAGCATTCGGATTATTAGGTACTATATATATATATATATATATATATATATATATATATATATATATATATATATATATATATATATATATATATATACATATATGACTATATAATAATAATTGTGACTTAGGCTCTGTATGAGTGTAGTCATTTTAAGAAAAAAAACCCTTAATGATTGAATTGGTACAGCTGAGGTTCAGAGTAAGTTGTCTACATATATTAGTACCGTATATCACAATTATTTATTATTCATCTGTTCCATTTATAATAGCGTGTCAGGACTTGTTCATTTTACATTAATCACTAAAACAAATTCTATGCTGATGCAACACTGTATATAATTATAGTTATACAGTAACAATACTATAAAACAAACCACAGAACAACAATTTTTACATAACCCTTTATACACTGAATCTTTATATACTTTATTTTACTTCAGCCATCTCAGCCTGATGTAACACACAGCATTATACTGCACAAAGACTCCTACAGCGTTATACTGTGCAATTTAAATATATTTCTTTTCCTTTTGTATACGAGTACATTTTGGCTTATGTTAGTTTTGTCTTAATGTAACAGACAGTCGAGGAAAGCATTTCACTGCACGCCGTACTCTGTATGGTTTTGTGTGTGTGTGATCAGTACATTTTGAAATTAAATTTACTTGTGCATCCTGATCGAGTGAAAATTAAGGCGTGAAAGCACATAGAGGACTGGAGTTTGCCATCCAGAGATAGGGAAATATATGCCCTAAACACTGAGTATAATCATTTTCTTTCTTCCTCACAATTATGTCGGTTTTGATTTGTTTTAGGACCTCATTGTGTTTCTTTCCCTTTGACCTAAAATATGAGAGATGCTTTAATCTTTGCTTCATTTCACCTGAAATAACAAATCTCTGAAAATATTTTCCCTTGCCTACTGCATCACACATTAAATCTTTTATTTTTATAAATTAAAATGACACTTTTTTGTAAACATGCAGCATAATTAAACATTAACTATTAAAATCCCAGGATCCAGCAATAGGTATAGGTATAATATATATATTTTTTTTAATTACACCATTAAGTATGGAATTAGTTATAGTTATTGTGTAATATATAGCAGTTACACAGCAGTAAATATAGACGTGATCTTTCTTCCTGCATTTCTCTTATTTCTTTTTTCTTTCCATTAAGATATGTCCTTAGTGTGCAGTTGTGCATGAAATAAGATTTCACTGACCACAGCTGTTGTCCATTAAGGTGAACTTAAGTAACGTTTTCCTTACTGTTGGCATTACTGTGATTAACTGAATATTATCAACAGACTCTGCCCAAATTAAATACATCCAGTGTCAGTTAGCTGTACAGTGCTGAAATCCAATATGCTACAACTTTAAAGGAAATGATCTTTCAATACTAGCGAATAATGTATTTAATGGTCGACATTTTGGTCATTTAAAATTAATACACATTAAAAGGGAACAATAAATATGACAGTATATTTCCAGTATACTTATCGCATAATTAAGCTCAAGTTCAAACAGACTTTGTCACTGTTTATATGCTATTGTTTGATTGCTTGATGTTGTTTGATTTGAGTGTCAATCACTTTCTAATTATCTTTATACTTATTTGTAAAATGTATTTTATTCTCATGAAATCCATAAGAAACACAACTATTATTATTATTATTATTAGTAGTAGTAGTAGTAGTAGTTGTTGTAGTTGCAGTAGTAGTAGTAGTAGTATTTGTTTCTCATATAATAAATCACGTTTTTGTTATGTTAATTATGGTTGATGGGTGAATGGATTTTATTTCATATTAACAAACTCAAAACATTGCCCCTTTGCCAAATATGAATCCTAAAATCAAGTGACATTGCAAAAGAGGTGGGGCTTCTAAATGCTGTCAGATTAAAATAACTGTCAGCCATTCTAGGTTCAATTATTCAGAGCATAGTATATATTATATGGTTCATCATACAACCCTTTACATATTATTAATATATTGCACTCCACAGTTGGGTGTTTTTTCCTTCAACTGGTATGTTGCTTAAAAAAAAAAAAAAAAGCATATGTATTATTATATATGAGCCCCAACGTGCGGTGCTTTGTGAGGTGTTGTTGAATTTGGCTTTAGTAAGGGACAGGCTGTGCTGACTGCTCTGTTATATGGCTAATGGAAGTTCACTATGATTGGATTATTTTGTTGGCTTTGAAATTATGTCATTCTCAACCTGGCCAGAAAATGAGGCCATGTTCTCCATTCGTGTCTGCTTTGGAGCTCAGCAGACTGTCATTGTGAATATCACACTCCTGCATGAGCTGTTTCAGAAAGAGAGAATTACTTTTACTGTGTGTGTGTGTGTGTGTGTGTGTGTGTGTGTGTGTGTGTTTCTTTCTTTACTCTTTCTGCTCTAAACCTCACAGCTTGTCCTTGAACTAAAATAAATATATGATTCAAGATCTCTGTACGTGATATTTTTGTAGATTAAGAAAAATTCAATCCACATATTTCTAAAACTTCATAAAGTATAGTCAAAAGGTACAGAACATGCTCAATCCGTCCAGGCTGTCTCAACAGCCTAAATTCAAAGCATATCGCTGAACTGGAGCTGTCATTTGAACAGGGAGTCCCACTGCTATTGTTCTGTGCTGAGTTCTGAGAACTGGAAGACATCACCCAAGGAAGAATCTGCTCTGAGAGGTGTTTGCTAGAGTTATGGGCACTATTAGTGCTGGGCCTCTGTGTTGCTTAATAGACATTCAAAAGAGCCTGTAGGATCCTTGGCCTTCTTTCGTCAAAGTTTTGGTTTGATTTGTGTGCATGAGATGCAGAGCCAAAGATCCTGAGGCACAGTGCTGAAAAGGATGCTGAAGAGAATGTGTATGTATAAGGAGAGAGAGGAAGTATTTTAGAGTGTGTTGTAAGTTAACCCCTTAACCAGGCCATTTTAGCAAAGCAATAACAAGCATGTTCTATTCAGTGATTTGTTATTTGTCAATTGTTTTTGTGCAAATCTCATTAGCAAGCCCTAATTGATTACTGTGTACAGTTTCCTGGGCAGCATTGGTCCTTGGTTTGGTTGCTGTCAAAATCTTTTTGTATTTATAGGTCACAGTATAGCCAATCAGAATATCTGTTCCTAGTGTGAAAAAGCATGATGAATCAAGTTCTTTTCAAGGTTTGTTACGATTCAGCTTGTACATTTGTACTTTAGACATAACTGGATTTGTTGCAATTTTGATGCTTACAGTACATAAAACACATGCACATTTTGCATTGTATAACGGTCCAATAACAAAATGAATATATTTGAACAGTTGTTATTGTCATTAAAACTTCAACCATGATTTTTGGCTGGAAATTGAGTCATTCAGGGTTTCAGTATCCATGTTTCAGTTGTACTAGGTACAGAAACGTACAGAGAATGCAAGGTCTGCGATTGAAGTCTTTTGTTTTAGGCCTGAACTACTAGCTAGCTAATTATTGAGCATAAAATAATATAGTGTGAGTTAGGTAGCAGAAACCCTGTACAAATAGAGCAGTGAATCAAGTCACATTTAAAGGCTGGTACTGTTATGCAATTGTACACAGGTTTCTTTTTTTGTTTTGTTGTTGCATGTTGTAAACCTTTTAAGCAGTGATCCATGTTTAATGGCTTTGGTTATGACACTATAAATGGACAGTGATAAATGTACCGTGTGTAATCCTGTCAGGTATTTATATTTTGATTTACTTTGCACAGAAAGACCCGCTTCTGGCTGCAGCTCCATGAAAGAAGCATTTAGATTTAGATTTTGACCCAAATAGCCACTGGCTTCGGGGTTTGGAGTGGCAGTCCAAATAAACTCAGGTATTCTCAAATACGTTGACCTGGCCAAACACAACAGTCCTGTTTGCTTATGTATTTATCTAGACTTCCTATATACTTTCAGATATTGGGGAACCTGCAGAGGGGTGGATGAGAGCCTTGTGTGTTTGTGTGTGTGTGTGTGTGTGTGTGTGTATGTGTGTGTGTGTTTGCGTGTGTTTGCGTGTGTGTGTGTGTGTGTGTGTGTGTGTGTGTGTGTGTGTGTGTGCTTGTGGAGCCTGTTTGTGAAGATTTACTCTTATATGTGAAGCCGAGGTGTGTAAGGACTAATAATGTGTGTGTTATCCAACTTCTGCCATCTCTTTCAACCTGTTTCTGTTAGGGTGCATTAACCTGGCAGCTTCCTGTCTGTCAGCCAAGAAATACAGGCCTGTGTGTGTGTGTGTGTGTGTGTGTGTGTGTGTGTGTGTGTGTGTGTGTGTGTGTGTGTGTGTGTGTGTGTGCAGGCATGCATCCTCGCATAGTTCACTTGATGCCTGTGTGTATGTTTAGGAAAGGGATTGATCGATTTGTTGTGTATTGCGTGTGCTGTGGGAGCACATATTGAAGCGTGTGTGTTGTGTGTCAATTTGGAAGTAGAAGAATGAGAGTGTGTGTTCTGTGAACAGAGGGATGTGTTGTGAGATTGGTGGCTGCTGAGAGGTTTGAAACCATGCACAGGCATGCACAGTATGTATGAGCAGGGCTTCAAGCCTCCCAGAGCCCAGCTTTAGGCTGAACAAACACATGTGAACTCAGAGAACCATCTTTTTTTTTTACAAAATCACTTTGGATTAATTTTATGCTATCTATGAGTATTTTCTGCTGAGTGATTGATCCAAACCTTTAATGCAAAAAAAAAAAAAAAAAAAAAAAAATTCTAATACTGAGCATTTATATTTTACTTGATTGTGCTTAACTTGAAATACTTTTAAAATACTTATATTACTTACTTTTAACTTTTAGTTTTATCTGTCTGTTTACCAAATATTTACTTTGAAAGCTAGTCACAATTTTAGATTTTTGTTCTCTTCATGAATATTCTGAATTATTAGTTTTTATAAATCTTTTTTTAAAGTCTTGGAATAGAATTTTCTCAGTAGCTCTGCCAGGTTTTCAATAGAAAAGTCAAGGGCCTAATTGAGCTTCCTATAAAAGAGGCTATTGAGCTCAAAATAAACCTTTTTGTACTTCCACAATGGAGTCTTGTACTATAACATAAACTTCCCCCTCATATCATAACATGCTAATTTTACAGCCCATCTCTTCGAACCTGGCCTGCAATCCAAGTCCATATTAAAATGAATATGAAATGAAGAATAAACCTTAGACACATGCTGGATTATTTCATGCTCCATTGCACCTCAGGGACAGCAAGAATGAGAAGAGTAAATACAGTTATTGCTGTTTCTGCCAGTAAGAGACGCCTCACTGGGAGAGAGAGAATGATCTTGCTGCAGTTTGTATTTGCTGGTCCAAATACAATTCATAGTTTGATGGGTTGCATTTTTATTTTATTCTTAGTCTTCGCTTTTCTGTATATTTATTTTAAGGTATTTAGGAAGAAATGTATTTTGTTCAGGCTTGTTCCACTTGTTTTTTCTACATATACAATAACTTCTTTGCGTACCCTCAAGCCCGCAATGTGTACAGCTCATCAGTTTGGAGATGTTTGTGTAAATGTGACTTTATTTTTGCTTCCACATCGCTGCTAATTAACTATTTCCCCTCCGGTGGCTCTTAATTCAGTCCGATGTCCTCAGTGACTCCTCTTAGCTTGGAAGAGAACGCTGTGTGAATATAAAGTTGTATCTGCCTTCCCACAAGTTGCAGTATACCATGAGCTTCCCTTAGTAAAGTATGTGATCTTTTTGGCTACAGAAATTGAGCTTATAGTGAATGTACGGTAATGATGTTTGACATTCCGTTCCCCTGTGTTACTTTTGGCTGCAGGTGAATGATTATAGAGACATCCCTGTTGAGCCACGGCCGACTCGGTTCAACAGTAGCTGTTCTGTTTTTGGGATGGAATTAATAACCATCAACTGTGGCATGAAAATGCTTAAAGCCTCGCTGGTACCACAGAAGTATACACACACACACACACACACACACACACACACACACACACACACACACACACACACACACACTTAAACCATGTGAAGTTTACTATTCTTTTGAGGACTTTCCTAACACTAACTTAAATAAATCTTTTTTTTTCTTCTTTTATAAAGTTTTCCTTAAAACTGCAAGATAATTTCTATTCTTCTGGGGACATTTGGTGCCAAGCAAGATAGAAAAACATCTCCAGACACAGAATGAAAATAATCCTAAGAAGAATAGAGGACGTCACCACTCAGACACTGGCAGTAATAGAGCCTGTGACTCTCTGAAGAGAAGAAGCTTTTGAATCTCTATAGACATAAATACGCCAGAGAGAGATTTAAAAACCAGGTAGAGATGAATTCTTTATCTTATATATATCATGCTTTCTCCTTGATTGTCAGCCTTCTCTTTCTTTTTCTTACTCACTCTATTCTCACCCTCCCTCTTACTCACAGTCACACACTCTCCTGTGATATCTCTTGAATTACAGGCCTGAAAGAGACTCATTTCCTGTCGTCAAATAGAAGGATCTGTCTGTTAGTATGATGGACACAACTCTGGTAAATATTATTTTCTCTGAGGATGAGGAGGTCACAGCGGGTCACTGAGTGATGGATGATGAGGCTCTTTTAAAGGGAGATGAAGTAGGAGTAGAAGGAACATTTTTATATTGAAGTATGCTCAAAGCAGTGCTGTAAGAAGGTCAAAATGTCTGAAATTTAAGCTCCATTTATAAAGATCACACCAGACTGGATTTTACTAAAGAGCTAAAGGAGAATCTTTGTCCTATGCATGTCAGTCACAGCTTTAAGGTTGTCAGTTGTTTCACAGGTGATAATTAAAAGACTTTAACAGCATCTCAGTGAGTCATTTATTCATTCTTCCTTATCCTGGTCAGGGTCATGTTGAATCCTGTCTTGGAGACATTGGATGTAAGGCAGGAATTAACCCTGAATGAGAGCACATGCACACACATTTATAACCAGGGGCAATTTAGTTGCCAGTTTATCTACTGGCATGTTTTTGTAGAATAGTGGCATGTTTTTGAGGACTGGAAAGAAACCAAAAAATCTAAAAGAAACATAGGAACAGGTGGCTGCAGCCTGAGCTTAGGACTAAATGCTGAACCCTGGATCTGTGAGAAAACTACACAGTGAGCAAGTGATGTTATGTGATAGACAATTCGCCTAAGTTTTCATAAAATGTAAGTCAAGAGTCATCATAAATTGTGTTATATCACAACGTTATGACACTGGAACATGCAATATAAGATCCATCTGTTCAAAGAGGCATGTTTTCACTAGGGAAATTATTATTAAAAATAAATGCTAAACGTATGTGCAATAAGGAATTTGTTTTGTTGATGTCTCCGAACCCATATGGCCGACAATTGACTTCTATCATGCTACAGTATGGTCCTTTGATCCGGTTTCTTCTTGTCAGTTTAAATCAACGCGTACATGAATGCATGGGGACGGCAAGCATTTCATTCAAGGCCTGATGAGACCAGGAGCTTTTGGTTTGGATTTTGCTTTATCTGGCATAATTGTAGCAAGGGGAACAGTTATTTATATTCCATTATCAGTATTCAAGAATGACATATGATAGTGAAGTGTATGAAGGAAGAAGAAGAAGATCCAAGAAATGATTGGGAGTTTGCTGGACTGCATTAATGTCTGGAATAATGATTATATGCATTTATGTGAGTGTTTTTTTTTTTTTTTTTTACAGGGCTTTCTCCAGTTTAGTGTGCAGCATACTACCAGCTTTTGCTGAATTATGACTGCCATAACATAATATTTTAGCAGGCCAACATGAAACTCTCCTTTGCCAAGAGGCTCTTAATCAAAAGTCTGACACCTCACAATTGGAAAGCAGTGCGTTAGTAAATTATGTTAACAGCTGAAAATCTTCTTGCAAATCTTTAATCAGGCACAGGCTTTGGTTTCCCAGGACCTTTGGCTTGTGCAGTAGGTTTAAAGACAATGCCACATGGCTTCTATTAACCAAATCAGTTAGTTTATTTGTTTATGTGCCTGTGATGACTATTGATAGTTTTTGGGCACACACTTGCACGGCTCTGGAGATTTTGTCTTCACTCATGTGGATCATTATTCCACTGGTCCTGTTTAAAGCAGACAAAAGACAATGTTAATAATGTTCCCAAAGTATCTTCTGGGTTACTGTTAGGGTGCTGATGGCTGTTAAAAAAGTGTCTCTGGCAAAATGCTATCCCAAAAGGAGCTCTGTCACTCTGTCATCTGGGCTAATACTGGGACACTTCACATTTTTGCTCTTGTAAGGTGGTGTGTCCCTTGTGAGTTAAAAAAGGGGGGGGGGGAGGAAAAAATCTGCTCTGCAGAGACAGACAAATATTGTTTTTCCTGAGTTGTGCTGATTTATTCCACACTGGGCCATGTACACTGGGCCAAGTGTGAAATTTGCCAGCCAAATTGAGGGGTTTGTGTGTGTGTGTGTGTGTGTGCGTGTGTGTGTGCATGTGCGTGCACGATGCCCCTGTTTATTCTCGCGATCAAACATATAGAAGTGACTGTGCTTCTCTGTGTATCGTCTCTGACCCACTCTGTCTGTTACACTCAGGAGCTCACAGTAATTTTCCACTGTTTCACTTCACTCGCTTGTTATTTATATTTTTCTTATTTTTATTTTACAGCTCTGGATTTCACAGCCAGCTGCAATATTATACTTCTCTCTCCTACATTTCTATCCAGAAATTGAAAGCAGTAAAATTTTGCGTGTGAAAGCAGTTTTAAAATGCGCCTAATTTTTAAAGTGTATCATAAACCAAACCAGATTCAACAACAATGTCCTCACCATTGCCCCAAACACACACACACACACACACACACTCCAGTTTTGGGGAGGTGTCGAGACAGCTACCCCCTGGCAGTAGCACATAAACAAAAGCAGATACATGCTTGTGCACACACATACACACACACACACACACACACACACTGAAGTCATTTTCTATCATTATCATTATCTTGCTCTCATGCAGCTTAATGTATGTACAGTATATGTGGTGTGTTTATTCACTTTCAGCCTTTACTGTTGTGGTTCTACAAATCTCTCAGACTCTCTATTACAGAGTCTGAAATTTCCATATCAGAGATTTATGACAAAAAGATTTTATCAATTCCCATGCACAGGTCTGTCAGCATTCATCGTTTCAGAGTCTATTAATTTATATAGCAATATTTTAAGTTATTCTCAAACATAAAAAAAATTATTTTATGTGATCAAAGTGTACTTTGAGTAAAATAGAAATTGTATTATTTATTTATTTTTTTGATTTGATTTAAATCTCTGTTTCAGGCAGCAATAAAAAAAACTGGGATGTCAGTATTGTGCCAGACATGTTCAGTACTGACGTTTATGAGAAGGTTTAGTGTTCTGTAAATTAACTACATGCAAAGGGATGTTGTTAGCACTCAATTAACACAGTAAAACACTTTCCATCTGAGACTCACCAAACTTCCCAAATTAGGGAAAACACAACAGGACTTCTCTTGTCCTTTTTCCAGCCTTTGATATAATTCAACAGTTATATTCTCATTGAGTTTAATCAGATTGTGTTGTAATTTTGCGGTGAGATTAGCAAATATTTTTTTTTTTCCGTTCTTGTGTTTCTGGTGAGGAGATGATTATGCAGTTGATGCAGCATCTGTATGAAACGTACACACTGGAGACTTTGTTTCAGTGCTGGCAAACATTGCTCATCCTGATCAGAATACAAACATACCAAAATGAGCTTTTTGAATAATCGGACGCCAAAAGTTAATGTACAGCTGTGCGCTTGGCCTGCATCCATTTTATAATGCATAATTTAATCATGAGTTTATCTGTTATGAATTTATTTGTGGCAGTTTGACTGAACATTTTGGCGAAGGTTGCATACTGCAGTTATTTTGAGTGTGAAGTGTGTCACATAAGTCACTGACACATATAAACAATCTTTGACATATAAACAGCCTGATTGCATGAAAAATTCATAGGTATTTAAAAAGTGCAATTTGGTCCGATTTTAATCATTTTCATAAAAATCGAGTGGCTTTTGCCAAAAGAGAATCACCATAATGTTTATTTGTTTTGCAAACCATTGCAAACATTTAAAAAGTGTGAGATCATGTTAATATAAAACATTGACTGTGTCCCAGACCCCCTCGCCCAGTATAAGTACCTGAACTTACTAATGCACTTGTGGCTGGATGAGCACAAATCTTTACAATCATGCTTCAAAATCTAGCAGAACCAGAGCTACATTTAGAATGTGTTTTTCAACAGGAGCATGTGTGTATAATGGACAGGTGACCACAAAGTTCTGTACATATAATGTAGATCAGTCTAAAAATCCAAAAATCATTAGCTTTGGTGGGAGTTAACCAGAAGTTTAGCTTTACTACTGGGAACTGAACTGTAAATGCAGCTTCTGGAGTCCATCATCTCATTCTCACCATTCCCTAAACAAGAAAGAAATTTCCTGGAGTCAGCCAGGATGCTCAGCATGACTCGATCTGGAGTTTAGGAGAACAAAGCAAACTGACACATTACTGCCCTACAAGTACTATAATGCCTGTACACTTAGGGTCTGGCTTGCTGGTTTTTGTGTGTAAAAACATTCACAAACAAACACCCATCAAAACTCCTGCTACTGTTGATCTAATAACATGGCCTTTTAAAGGGTTGAAACACCTTGGGAATGAACATTATGAGGGAAAGCAGCATGACTGAATGGCAGGTACTAAATTTGCAACATCTGTATTGACTAGTTAAATAAAAAAAATTAAAAAATTGCATTCAGTAGGATTTAATATTGCAGTTAATCAAACAAAAAATCTAAATATTTTTTTAGAATTTCGTTTAATGTTACTACAAAAGGTTAGTGTCTAATTTATTGTTTATCATATGATCTACATTTAAATTTTCAGTCTCTTTCCTTATAGGTAAAGCATAAACCCATTTATTTAGCATGTATATTACTTACATCAGTCCACACTCACTCATCTATTTAGCTTTAATCATCATTATACTGGATATTCATAAGTATTTTTGCTTTCCTCTTTTCTGCAGATCAGTATTTGCTATTACTGTAAGATCCATATAGCACAAATAAAAGCCTTAGTTCACAAATTGACATACATTTATCTCATTGTAAAGGAGTACTTTATCATTTTATTTATATGGGATTTATGCGGGATGTTAGTAAGAGGGTTGCAGTTCTTAGGTTGCAGGAAATGGTCACGTCTCTGCCAGAATACAAAGAAGTTAAATTCAGCAAATGATTAAGTCGAACAGTTATTTTGGATTTTTAATATTATTTCAGTGCTTTAAATTAAGTCTGTTTTAGGCCATCCCAATACAGTTTTGCCACACTGTATGACAGAGTGCAGGATATTGCATTCTCCAACAGTTCTCCAACTCAAATCTTTCAACAGTAGACCTGAGATTAAAGACCATTACTGTGTTCTGGATACATCATCAATCAGTGAGATTATGCAAATATCGTGCTTGCGTAAACAAGCCCTTTCTGTTTAGGATGAATGTTTTATGAGAATAGACTGGTGATATATATTGTCTCTTACATTAAAAAAGAATAATCATTTAATCAATTGCACTTTTTTCTTTGTGCTTATAGCATTTTTATTTGACACATGCACAATTGTTATGCCTAGAGAAAAGCTTTTTAAAAAATGAAGGAGATAAGTTTGAAGCTATTTGTGTCAGGGTAAAAGAAGACAATTTGGAAAGTATGCTTTATATGTCAGCAATATTTTTTTTCTGATTATAAGCATGTGCATGTTTCTGTGCATTTCACTGTATGCAGGGCCGAGTAAGACTGCTAATGTTTTATTAATGTGAGAATGTCAGTATTGCTGGTACAAAGTCAAACATTTTTATCTGTCCTGTGAGTTTCATGTTATCCTAGGCCATCCTCCTACTGGTAACTTTACGACAAAAACCATGACTCCACACTCACAAATCAGAGGTTCTAATAAAATATTTTGGACACATTTTGAAAATTTGTTGTCGGCTGCCTTTGAATCACACTGAATCTGCCACCGGCAAGCACATAAATGTCTTTTATGATGTGAGATCTTTGCCTATGACAGCACAATCAGGCTGAACATTGAAAAAAAAAATTGCTGTGTATGTGTACTTTTGGTCTTTAAGTGCTTGGCTAGTGAGCCCAAGCTCCAGTTGATTGATGACTTGTGTACTGGAGTGAAACTCCCTTTTTGAAGAGAAAAATTAGAACTTTGGGTTTGAGAATCGAATGTGTATGACGTCTTCAACATTACCCGTTCCATATGAGGTTAATCAAATGTGGCAAACCCCTCTTCTGCAGTGCAATCCATGCATTTAATCTCATCCATTTCATGGCCATGCTGCTTTACTTTGCCTGAACTTTGTATATTTTGAGGAAGTCAGTGGTAAAACAAAGTTTACGAAATACGGTGGGTCTGCATTTCACAGCATACATCTCAGCACAGCATCGCAGCATATGAATTCATTTAATTTAGTCTCTTGGAGTTATTGAGCAGCTTCTGTTATATTCTGTTTTCTGTGTAATGTCTTGTGCCATGTGATTTTTGTGAAATGCTGCATGTGTAATGAGGCTGTTACATACTTATGCTGCCTTCCTGTAGGTTTGAAATTGTGAAGTATGATTTTCCTACTGGGATGCTTCAGTTGAATGGTTTTACCAAGTTCAGAAAGTTGCTTTATTCCCTCTCATCAATAAACATTTCAAGTTACATTACACATGATTCGGGGCTACACAGCTCAGTAAGAGCAAAAACAGAAAGAAACTATAGTTGAGGTTTTTTCCAGCTTTGAAGCAAATAAACACTGAATGTGCAATTGTGAATTGCCAAGTGAGGGAGCTCACACTGCTTAACCTAGTTCAATTAAACTTAAATAAATAAATGAATAAAAACAAACGCATGAAATGTCTCTAAAATGTTTCTATCCTAGATCTGGGATATCCTGTTTCCATCCCAAAGCTGTCAAGCTGCTGCTTTTCACCCACGCATATGCGAGTCATTAACTATAAACTGTTGTAATATTGTTGTTCAGGCCAATTCAGGACCACAACGTGCAATAACCAAGCCTTACTGTAACTATAATGCTTATACTATTACCAGTATTGCTGTGAGCCGTTATTCTGAGCCTCTATCTCTCACCCTACTGTCCTTAATTCTCTATGTGCAGCATTGGTATAATATAACTTACATATGTTTGGCAGTCTGGGAAAATCTGCAGTATGCTGCTGTTCAAACAGCCAAGAATGACTTTTCTTTTGCCAAATCGGTATATTCTTCTTCCTATAATATATTTTGAAAGCTCAAATTTAGAGAATGATTTTATTTAGGTTTAAATGTAGACTTCCTGTCGTTCCATAGAAATCATGCTGGCTAAAGAAGCAGATTAACAAAGTCAGTCTGCCTAAATACAACAAATACAGCTCTGGTTAACTGTCATTTCCCCACACAGTTAATGTCACTCTTTGAATTGTTGGTTATTGACATGCCAAATATGCCCCACATATAGCATAATCAATTCAATTTAAAAGCATGCAATCAAGCAATCATGGAAGAGAAAGGAAGTACAAACTTTTATCATGTGAAGGGGTTTCCCAGGCTGCCACAAGCTGTATATTCGGTTTTATAATAATGCAACAAAATGTGTTTTGTTGTCCTTACATTGTATAAGCAGTACACTTAAAAGGCCAATGCCTTGGCTTTGGGCCCAAGTGGACACAATTGGCTGATCTCTAAAAATGGAAAGCCTTCTTCTTTTGACACACCAGCCAATTACAGGCCTCTGTTGTTTCATGTATACAAAATATAGTAGTTAGTGTTTTTTTCTCTCAGAAAGCATGTGCTAGTTTTTGTTCTTAAGATCCATAAGATCATGCTGGTGCAGTTAATTAACTGTGTAATGTCTATAAAAGGGAATTTAATTGCATTATATAATAAGATGTAAATAATGAGACACGTTGTATCCTTTAAGCTTCATTGCTGGTTTAATTTAATAGTCAGTTGCACATATTGTACATCCATCACTAGATATCACCACACAACATTACTTATTGGAACTGTCAGTATGACAGTTTGTAAAATCTGACAGATTTTAATGTGTCTTTGAGGTTACATGCTTGACTCAGGGCAATATATTAATGGGCTCTGTAGTGTACTTGTATAGGGATGGAAACCTGTAGCATGTGTTAATGGCTCTGTGGTCGTGTAAACTCTAATGAATTCTCCCAAGTGTGAATAATGCAGATATACTCCACATGTACACGCTTTACATCTGGCATCAGGTTTATTAAAAGGTGTATATATTTTGTTGTGCACACATAAATGACAGCAAATCTGTTGGAATGGATTTAGAACAGGGATTCATGTTTAGCAGTAGTTAACCTTCTGCACCACATGTGTGATAAAAATTAATTGGTCCTAATAGAAAGATTTTGTATAATTTACAATGCTCCCGGGACATTAGCCAAACTATAATGCCTAAATATTTTCAGTTTAATTAGTGCTTAAATTCTGGTTTCCATAAGGTTTATTCAATAACTTAACACATTTTTGATTGGATAATTATGTTCTTTGCTGAGCTAATCAGCTTCTGGGCTCCACTTGATGGCATAGTCTGCAAAATCTTAGCCAATAGGATTGACTTATACAATAAAAAAGTGTTAAAACATCAGTGTAAGTATAATGAAACAGATTAAATTATTCTGTCTTAAACCGCAAAGAAGAGTAAAAAAACTGAATTGCAGCAACATGAGATGGGAAAATGTCTTGTGATAAACTGTTATCCATCTAGTTAGGCGTACATTTGATTGTTGATGTTTTGTAACCAGATGTTTTGTATTAATGTTTTGTAACCAGAATTCCTGGAGATAAGCTCTGAATCAAATGTGGCCCAAGAGAAAGTGATTACTAAATATTAATGAATAAATTAGGGTTCCCCTTTGAGAACTCGAGCTGCATTAACAACGGTTCAGGAACGCCTCTGCATGACCACTCTCTGAACCATGTGTGTAATCTGTCTAACGGAATAATACAAATAAGGTAAATAAAAAAAAATAAATATAAAGTATAAATATTAAGTATAGTATAACTAAAAAGTATTAGCTGGCCCTTCAGACCTTCTCGGCTTTGGTGGGCAAAGCGTACATAGACACAAAGCAAACACGGCACTAGTACTAGGTCCAGCGAGATCAAGCCGGTGGCTGCCTGCACACTATGGCAGTCTTGCAGGCAATCCCGGCTGACCTGCTTAAGGGGCTGGACAAGGAAGAAGGTATTAAAAATGACGGCATTCTAAAGTTGCGTAGTGCCACAGACCTGTCTCTTCCAGCGAGTCCTCCCTCGCCGCTCTCACGGGGCAAGCTCTCGGCAGGTGCAGCCCCAACCAAGTTCCCATCGTGAGGTCCAAAAACAGTCGAAGCCCAAGGAAGTGATGGATCTGAAGACATTCATCTTTAATAGGAGGGCTTTGACAAAAAGTTTTGACCGTTCAGGTTCTCTGAGGGGCCCTGCTGGGGCAGCAATGTACACCTCAATAGGTGCCCGCCTTTCCTCTGTGCCCTCAGGAAATCGTTTCGTTAACCCTGCCACCCTGGGTGTTTCAGGGCACAACGGTGAACAGTGAGTGCCTCCGTCAGCTTCTGCTCAGGATCTTAGTGACTTTGGGTGGCCTGCTGCCTCCCAGGAGACCTCTAGAACAGCTTTAGGGCACCGCTCAAGCTGCTCTAGGCACACCAGAGGTCGGTCTCAAGAGAATGATACCCTTAGTAGATTATTTAGCAGCCTAAAAACTCCTGCAAAACATGTCTCGATGGTTGAAAGAGGCTACAAGATTAGGTTAAGGTCTCTTCCACTTAGGTTCAACAGGGTGTTTCCCACTCTAGTGGGTCCCGAACAGGCTCTGGTCATTGAACAAGAAGTAAACACTCTCTTAAGGAAGGAGGCCATTGAAGTGGTCTGTCCCCTCGACAAAGATTATGGGTTCTACAGCTGGTACTTCGTAGTTGCCAAGAAGGATGTGGGGCTGCGTCCTATTTTAGATCTGCATCAGCTGAATGCCTCACTTATGAAGCTTATGTTCAAGATGCCCACACTGGAACAAGTCGTTTCTTAAACCAGGTCTAAGAACTGGTTCATCAGAATAGATCTGAGGGACACGTACTTCCACATACCCATCCTTCGTCTACACAGGAAGTTCCTGAGGTTTGCTTTCGGGCCGAAGCTGAGCAATATTGGGTTATTTTGGCCTTTCACTCTCACCCGCCCTTTTACAAAGTGTGTGGATGCTGCTATGGCTCCTCTGAGACACCAAAGCATCCTCATACTTAATTATATTGATGATTGGTTGATCTTAGCTCAATTCGGCATCAATATGTCGTTCTCACCCACATAAAGGAGTTGGGGTTGAGACTAAACACCAAGAAAAGTGTGCTTTCTCCAGTACAGAGAACCACTTATCTAGGCGTAGTGTGGGATTGGACCACAATGCCGGCACTTTTGTCTCCTGTTTGGATCGCATCGATCCTCATGACTGTCAAGAGAGTGAAAGAAGGCCAGTCACTCACTGTAAAGCAGTTTTAAAGGCTACTGGGTCGAATGGCAGCTGCGTCCAATGTGGTACCACTTGGCCTCCTGCAAATGAGACCCCTGCAGTGGTGGGTCAGAACCAATGGGTTTTTCACGTGGCATGGCATGGCGAGCCTTATGGATCTTAGACATATGGAGGAAACCTGGGTTCCTGTCACAGGCCCCCGCGTTGGGAGATCCTTGTCGTCATGTAACATTAACAACGGATGCCTTCCTTACAGGCTGTGGGGCAGTCATTAATGGCTCAAGGTCTTTGGAAAGGGCCCCATCTCTTGTGGCACATCAACTGCCTGGTTATACTGGCCGTGCTTCTAACATTGAAGCATTTCCTCTCAGACCTGAGTGGCCATAATGTGCTGATTCGTATGGACAACACATCTGTGGTTTCTTACAACATCTATCAGGGGGTCTGCACTTTTGCCTCCTTCACAAGCTGGCACAACAGATCCTCCTGTGAGGCCAAGGAAAGCTGCTCTTTCTGAGGGCAGTATACATCCCAGGCGCCTAAACTAGGGAGCCCTTTCCCATGGGAATGGAGACTCCACCCAGAAGTGGTGGAGCAAATATGGAGGAACTTTTACAGAGCACAAGTGGATCTGTTTGCAACTCAAGAGACCTAGCAATAACTCCTCTCGGACTGGACGCCATTTCCCTATTTGTGCTGCTCTCAGGAGTTCTAAAGAGAGTTCAGTGGGATGGAGTCTATATCCTTTTAGTAGCCTCTTGCTGGCCCGGCCGGCCATGGTTTGTGGACCTGTTAGTGACAGGTTACCTTCATGGTACCCGGGGGCTAAGGCCTCAAGTGCGACCCAGAGTGCCTTTGTGGGATCTGGCTGTAGTTTTTACAGTCAAGAAACTATTGGCTATCTTGTTTTAAAGAGAGTTGGGGACCTTCAGGCTCTTTTTGTGGCCCCCTTTTGTCTAAAGTTTACTCCGGGCTTGGCCAGTGCCTTTCTTTACCCCAGGCTGGGGTATGTTCCCAAGGTGCCCTATGTTGCCCCAAGACTAGTCGTGCTCCAGGCATTCTATCCTCCTCCCTTTCGGGCCCCTTACCAGGAGAAGCTTAATTGGGTATGCGAGCATTAGACACATACATTCACAGAACTGCCCGGTGAAAGAAGTTGGACAAGCTGTACGTCTGCTACTATTCGTATAAGAGGAGTCTCTTCGTCTGCATCCCAGGCTTCCTCACCCTACATCTTCCCAGAAGAGTGGAGGTTATTATTACTGCAAATGGGAAATAAATGTGGAATGTGTTGAAATAACACATTAATCTGATGGGCAAACAAACTTTTGTCCTTATATTGTATGTAGGTAATATAAATCTCTTAGCAATTTTTTGGGCCAGACTGTGTTTTGACGAATACTTTTATTATATATTTTTTATTAGCAGTGATAAGCACATGACAGAAGGTTGTCCCAGTGGCAGAGTTGGTATTTTTAAATAGAATTTGGATCATGAATATGAATACTTAGATGGTTCACCCATGCACTGCTGTAACAATGTTGCCAGTGTTTTATGAATGAGATTCCAGGTCACAGGTTTCCTTCAGGAAATGCAGGGAAGTTTTAAGGTGTATTTCTTTGCTTTATGTAATTAATTACTGTCTTGTGTATGTGTACACACGTGCATGTCCGATGTCTATATAAACACGCATGTGTGTGTTTGGCATTTGTATGTATGTATAGTGCACATAAGTGTATCCGGTGTGCCCATGGATACGGCTAACAACATTTGATTTGTTTCAGACCCAAACTCACATTCTCAAATCTGTGTGTGTGTGGATCTATAGCTTCACAGTAGGAGCACTGTTAAAACCTTGTGTGTAAAAACATTCCAGCACCACCGATAGAAAACTGCTCTAGCTGTGTCGGAACCCTGCTGGTGTGTGTCAACCAAAGACAGTTCAGTTTATGATGTTAAAACTTGAGTCCAAGTGTCGCTTGTGCAGAATGAACGTCAGATGTTTTAGTTAGCAAGACTTTTCAGTTCTATTTTATATGTACCCACATTGATAATTGCAGGAGTCACTGGTTTTGGAAAATTTGGGTTTTCAAACAAAGGTTTTTTTTTTTGTCAACAATGACAACAACTACTGTTTGAACTGTGTTAGAGGAAACATCAAATTCAAGATTGGTACCAGGAACTATTGTAGCCACTGTGACCAAGAGTTCTTGGTTGAACTAGTTGTATAGCATTTTCCAAGAAGTGGAGACCATGCATCATAGAAATCATAAATATTACAGAACAGGGGTAGTATTTCTTTTATTTTTTCAGTTGATCAGTAGACTGTTTAGGCAGTATGCATAGGCCTCATAAGCCTGATCTGTACAATCTGTTATTTTCTTCCAATCTTCAGTAACCACCAAACCCAAGAGACACACATGTATGTGCATTTACATACACTTAAATGTATACTACATTACACACAGACCCTCTTCATAAAAGTACCCTTTTTTGGCTGGTGTTAATTTGAGCCTAATTATGCAGGCAGTTGCGTTTAATCCTACCATGTTTCTGGTGTCACATATCCCTGTCTTTATTAAATCGTTGTAATTCCCAGTTGCTTGGCCAGTGGAAACATGCTCTTGGCCACGACATGGGAAGGTAATAATGAGTCTTGCAGACATACCATGCTTTGAAGAGAGAGGCCATGACCTGCACGTCAGCATGGGCTATGGGTGACTGGTGCCATGAAAAGGGCCATTGTCATCCGAAGAGAGAGAGAGAGAGCACAGTGGACTAATTCGGTATAGATGGAGATTACTAAAGCACATGGCATAGTGTATCCCCCTCTAGCAGTACCTTTCATTCTTTTGCTCTCTTCACTTTTCTCTTACATTCCATTTGTTTCATTTATAGAGAAAAGGTAATGCCCAAAAATGTCTGAGCAGATAGAGCAGTGGCCAAGAGAGGCTCTAATGTAAGTTGTCTGTGTGCCTTTGTACTAGGGCTGAACGATTTTGGAAAACAGTCTAATTGCGATTTTTTTTCCCACCAATATTGCGATTGCAATTTAATATGCAGATCTTTTTTTAAGCTCTTTATGTTCGGTATAATTAAACAAAGACAAGCAATAAATCATTATTTAGTATACCCAACACAATATTAGATAGATGAAACATACAATTTTCTTTTCTGTAGGCCAGACCTACTGTATAGTCGTATATGTTCCGATGAAATTAGGTAACGCATGAATTGATATGAATGAAATTTTTATTTAATAATTACAATCACAGTAGTATATTGAATAATTTGTCTTGTAGGCATATAATAATTATTATGACAACATAAAGCACTGACAAATAATCCTGGTGTTAACATGAATATGGAAATCAGTAACAAATCACACAAACGAAAGTGTAGATTGCAGAAATATAAAAACAAATTTGTGCTTTTACTACACTCAGTATTTAGGTAATTCAGAGTCACTGTAACAAACATCTGACATGTAAACATGTGGATTGCTCTTTTTAAACACTGTCTGTGAACTTTGCTAGACAGTACTGATCTCCAGTCATTAACATAACAAATATCTGCCTTTATATCTTTAAAAATCCGCAGTACACGTGACCACATGTCATGTGTAGCAGTGAAAAACTCTCAGTTAGCATTTCTTGTGTAGTTTCAGTATTGCGACCTGGCAAAAATATTTGTGGGAAAGCATGCTGTACTGCCTATTCAGTGTATTTATTAAAGCCATGAACCCAGGCTTGCTCACAATACTGAGCAGCATCATATCTTTTGCGTTACTGCTTGAGTCATTTCCATGTGCTGTTTCAAAGTACATTCATATGGAGTTATTCTTTCAAACATTTTGGTCAGTGATCCCTGTCGAGTGCTATTAAGCTATGCAACTATCATTTATGGCTTTGTGTTGTTTAAGTGCTGAATCAGGTTAATAGTGTTGCCCTGTGAGGTAGCAACCTTAGCAAGGCAGGTTTTGCACGATACCTGAACCTGCGCAGCATCTTCTTTTTTAAAGACAAAATAGTCCCGCATAACGTACTGTTCTACTTTCACAATAGTTTTCACAGTGTCAAGTTCTGTCAAGCCTAAGGCTTCAAAGTGATCAAAGTGCAGTGTAGCGTGCCAGACCGCCTTACTCTTGTGTGTGACGTGACAGAGTGTATTTGCAGCCTCTGCGGTTGAAAAAACGTATTAAGATATCGCAAATGCAATTGATTGTTCAGCCCTACTTTGTACCAATCCCACACTCTCCACAGCACTCATATGCATCACATATGATCAGCTGTGTTCTTTAAATATGTCAGAGCTTTCTTACAGGCAAAGCCTCTGTAGCAGATTAATATGGAATAATTCTCTAGCTCGCCCTCAAACACCACCAAACAGATGTCATTCTTTAAATATAAATTAAGTACTGTAGCGTCTATCCTGAAGATATTGGCTCTGACTACAGGTAAATCCAGGTGAGAAAGCTGGTGAGACCCAGCAATTGTACATGATTAGTCACAGTCTGAACTTGCTCGCTTTCTCTCTCTCTCTCTCTCTCTCTCTCTCTCTCTCTCTCTCTCTCTCTCTCTCTCTCTCTCTCTCTCTCTGTCTCCTCTAAGCATTGATACACTGATCCTCACCTCTTTTCTTTTTCCTTCACAAAGCTAATTATTAATGATTTTTTTTAAGAGTCCTCTTTGTACATTTATTGAATCACTTCATGCTGTCTGAGTTTATGCTAATAAAGTAAACAGGACTTAAACACTGTGATGTCTTTGCCCTGACTTAATGTTTATGCTTTGCTACAGACTTCTGTTTCAGCACTAAAGCACCAAAGGATATTACACATGCTTTTTTACTGAAGCGTATGTGCAATATTCTTTTTAATGCCCTCGTGTGTGAAGTGAAAAATTTTACAGGCTAAGACAGCATTCAGTTGTGTATGTTTACATGACTCCAAACCGTTTTTTGTGTTTGTGGAATTAAAACTTCCAATACATTAGTAATATTTCTATTTTTCAGGATGATAACAAAATATTGTCCTAGATATTGTCATTTTAACCAAATAAAAAAGATTTTTAAACTCCTAAAACCTTGCAGATCTTTAAACATTTACTGTCGAAAACAGGCCCAGTGAACTAGCACAGTATCTTTTTCCATCCATCTGCTTTCCAGAACCACAAACTCTCTTTCTTTCTGTTCTTACTTTTTTTGGTTTGAATTCCCAGCAATTAACAGCTTGACATGATGTGATTTTATCATTCCCGAACTTTTTAATATCGGCGACTTGCAGGGTGGAGAAAAACAATGGGAAAATGTTGCTGTCTGCCATCTATAACACCAGAGTATCACACGGACATTCAGCGATGCTTTCATATTTTTTTATATATTTGATTTAATCTCTTTCATGCTCTTTCATTTCACCATACTTTTGGTGGGCTGACTTTTCACTATTGTGCTTGGAGTAGCTATGGGGAAATTTCTGTATTGCAGTATGTCTGTGTTTGTGTTTTCGTTACCGTGCCTGCCATGCTTGATGCTCTCGGTGTCTATGGTACTCTCAGAAGGCAAGTGGGACTGACAGAAAGCTTGCTGCCTCGCTTATGAAAACCCCATTGCTTGGCTTTACATGACTCTCAGATATCTGTGATACAGATGTTTCTGTCTTTGTGCTCTTTTCCCCCTTTTTTCTGTTCCTTTTTCATTCCCTGTGCTCTTTTTCCAGATTCTAAATAGTGAACTTTGAGACCACCCTTCTTTGCGATCAGTATCTTTCACGCTTTCTGTTTATATCAAATGTCATCCTGTTATACTTTCTAGCCTTTGTCGTTTGTAAGAATTCTTGGAGAAGGTATAGGTATTAGTGCATCCTTTTTTATAACTGTAATTAGATAAGATCTATCTGTTTTGTTAAAAAAAAAAAAACTAAAGCATTTTTCTTTTGCTCTGTACTGGCCAATGTTGTTTTTGCAGCTGCATCGGCATTCCATAGAACCACAGCCTATTAGCCCACACCACACACCAAACTTCAAAAGTATAAACTAACCATGATTGTGTATTTATCTTTTATGTCTATGACTGCCTGTTGCCTCACTCAAAAAAATTAACTCTGATTATATTAACTGCGAAAAAAAAGCTTCTTGGATGTTGTTGTTACATGTGTGGTGTCAGAACAGTGCAGGATGAATTGGCTTGAGTAGCTGAAGAGAGTGATGCTAGAAAGTGTTTGGCAGCAAAACTGTAAACGAGGCTGAGGTTTAATCTGCTGACACCAAAAGGTTTTGGAGGTACATGCTCTCTTCCTCGTAGGTTAAAAATATTCTTATGACCCCCTTGATATCGGTGCCTCTTTGTGCTTTATACAAGCAAATGTCTATACATTACAGAGAACTCATTTTTTCTGACACTCTTTGCCTTACAACAGGTACTGCCCGATATTTAGGGTCTTTTAAGCCCATTAATGTTGGATGAAGTTAAACAGCTAAAAACTGGATCAGTTGAAGCATTTGCCTTAATTGCCATTAAACATTGTAATGCAACTCCACCCTGACAAAAGAGCAACTAATTTTACTTTTGCAGTGCTGTAAACCATAGATGCATTACAAATATTTACTGGAAATTAGTATTTTAAATGAAATGTTACAAAATTGATTTTATGGTTTCGGAAAAGTCTTTGAAAATCGGTCCGGCCAGATTTTAAACCATGTACGCTCTGTTATCTTTTAGAAGTACTGAAAGCTGTATTTTGTCTGAGAAAGTGGGAATAGCTTTTTTTAGAAATGCTTACAATAATAGTTATTTAGAATTGCTTTATATTCTTCCAAGAAATATCTGGTGTCGTAAATGATTCAGTCTACGCATACTATTTTTTAACTGTTGTACTTAAAAGGAATACATCAATATCAATAATTGTATCAAGTGTCAAACATCACCCATCCAACAACTTCAGTTCTTCTCCTGCTCTTATACAGTGGCCATTTTCTACTAGTTAACATTAGTGTATTTACATTTTATTTTATTTTTCCATACAAATTCCAAAACATCACATGGTAATCATTGGCCATTTCACTGTGAAAAAAACATCCTACCTTTAATGTACAATTTGTGGTGCACAGATCTCTGAAAACATTGTGGATTTATAAAGATTCCTGTACACTATTTAGCTTTTATTTACCCACAGAAATAGGGCTTATTGAAAAATTAACGCAGTGCAATTCAAACCTTCAACATAAATCGTAGTCAGTATTCACATAATTATTGTCGTGAGACTGTATAGTATGCACATCTTTTGATGGAAAAAAAAATGATTGCTACTACTGGCGAGAGGGTGGGGAGATTGGCGGTTGGGTTGGGGTAGACTTTAAGTGCCAAATCCTTGGAGGACTTTTGAAGTGATTTATAAGCAGCAGATAAGGTTGATATGCATCTGCAGCCATGCTCGTGCCTCTTAGCCTGGCCAGGGCGGCTGCTACTGCCAAAGCATTTTAAAGCAGAAGTTAAATTCCTCTTGTCTCTGTGAGAAAGTCTATATAGCTAGCGGCATGGAGAGATTGAGATGAAGAGAGGTGATTTTTGCGGATTCAATTCGATAGGTCAATAAACGGATTCAAAAGGCATATAGGATAAACTGAGCTCAGCACACTTCCGCAAATGTGACCCTGTAAACGTGACCCTGTTCTTCATCCAGAACTACAGCCTTGCCTATACAGTCTGATCAGGGCATGCGATAGTGCTCCCATACTTACCAGCATACAGCTCCAGCTGTATAGAATAAATAAATGACACACACTATAAAAAGCCCCCTTTGTGGTGCACAAGGTCAATGGAAAGCCCACAGATTGGAAAACTAAAAGAAGCGTGACACTAGCTCTAATTAAGCCAAGCTGTAGACATGCTCATGAGAATTTGGTATTGAAAGCCGTCTGCCACACTCGCCCCAGGTAATACAGCACAGTGCTCCTCTCTTATTCCGCTACACACACTCATACACAGAGATATCACACATTCACTCACACGCACATGTTGAAGTAATCTGTTGAAATGCAAAGAAAGCAGAGCTTGTGGCAGAGTGCAGTGGTACGCCACACGCTCAGGCTTCCTCTCTTTCGGAATGTCAGTAATGTATTTGACACAGGTAACATATGAACAGCCTCCATATTCTCACGCCTCCCTGTCTTTCTTTTTCTCTTTCTTGCTTCCTCTTATAACTGTGCCTTTTTTTAAGGCCTGTTCATAACAAAGCTGAAAACAAACCACCTAGCTCTTAGTAAAAGTCAAAAGCATTATGTAGGTCTGTTCATGGTGAATGAAATCAACTCATTCAATGCATACCACCATGTTGGGTGTTTATAGCTTCCTCTCTAAAGGGGAATTATTATGTTGATATGCCTCTTGTAAAAAGTCTCTTTTTACAGACTAAATCTCTCTTTACAGTTCAGTGGTAAGAAATACTAGATAAGTAATAAATGGAAGCCAGAGTCAGTTGGGCGTTATACATTATTTTGGTGGATACAACATTTTTTTGTGCTTGGTGACCGTAGCAGAGGTCAAATCACACGAAACTTGATTTAACTGGCAAATTCATACTCATAGTTCTAAGGCAAGAGTAAAAACAAAAGAAAGCAGTAACACATAATATTAACTATTATATTATATAACTATATATAATAACTATTATTCTCTGACAAGAAATGTAAGCTAAGCCAAAAAAACAAAAAAACAAATAAATAATAATAAAAATGAACAAAAAAAAAAACAACATTAAAAAAAGCACACAAACATACATCTGCTCCAGTTTATGCTGCAGTCTATTCTGAGATGATCATGTCTATGCCTCTTTCGTCTACAGGCTCCACCCTGCACAGTGAGTACTCTGAAGATCCTCCTACTGTATGTACAGGTTGAAAGTGATGGCCATTTGAATCACATTTTATCATCATTCTGAAAGCCATTGCTATAGACAGAAGATTTCGGTTGTTCCTAAGAAAGGTTCTATTTAGAACGCCAGATTCTTTCCTTAACAGAAAGTTTTCCAAGCAGAACACTTTTAGCAAGCTTTTTTTTTTATCTAATAAAACTTTAAAGACCCTAATAATGTACTTTTGCATAATCACCGTCACTTGTGTAGCCACTTTCACACTGCAGTAATAAGCATTTTGAAACTGACATACATGTTACACCGGTTACACCAACACCAGTTTGCAGGATTTCTTTTTTTTTTAACATGAAAAAACAGCACTTTAAAATTTTGAGAGCAACATTTCTTCTGGTTGTTTCCTTTTCATTTTTTTTTTATTACTTAAGCTCTGGCAGTATGTCCTGAATCACAGTGTGCTGTGTGAGTTCATAACCTCAGAATTGTCAGCACTGTCTGTGTGTATAATGATAAAACAGGTGAAATTACTGATCAGGGATATGTTTTTGGTTGAACTGCAACAAAGGAAACAGGAAGCTTTTTTTTGTTGTTTAACTATGTAAGATCATACGAAAAAGTGGCTGTTCTGCTGTTGAAAAGGGCTTTTTGATGAGGAGTCGGAAGAGAAAGCCCAGACTGCTCCGAATTGACAAGAACTCTCTAGTAGCTCAAATAACCACTGTTTATTACCATGGAAAGCAGAACAGCATTGCAGAGTGAACAACATGCTGAACTTTGAGGTGGATGGGGGGCAACAGCAGATCACATCAGGTTCCACTCCAGTCAGTCAAGAACAGGAATCTGAGGCTAAACTGGGCACAATCTCACTCAGACTAGACTAGAAGATTGGAAAAACATTGGCTGGTCTTTTAGAATTATAGTTGGGATGGAAATTTTGCTGAGGTCTGGCAACCCTGCACACCAGCAAACACTTTGCCAAAGAACTAATCTTTAATTAGCCATGTTTGATTTTCTTTCTTTTATTTTATGCTTCTAAGGGTCTAAATCAATCAGACAAACACAGGTCATTATTATGTTTACATTTTTCTAATAGTTTTCAGTGTTTTAAATAGTTTAAAATGGAAATCTAATTTAAATATTCAGGCAATGCATATATTTGCTGTATCTGAACTGTATTGTATCAAGACACTACTATTATGGTGTCCTGAAAAGCAATATACTTGATATATCACTAATCACGTTATAAATTACTTTATCATTTTCCATTTTCTCTGTTTTCCTATATCTACTGGGTATTACACATTTTCCCCCAGACACGTCCTATTAAAGGATCTTTTTTTCCCGTGATAAAAGCTGATTGCAGTTCTGTATAATTTTAACATTGTGCATTAGTTTCATAGAAAACAATAGCAGTCGGAAACCTTAAGCTGTTTATAATGACTATAGTTGGACTTTAGACAGGGGCACAGCTGGGAGTTTTTAAATATGGGCTTTACACACAATACGGCTACAGACATTTTTTGAGACTTTCATTACAACTCTTTGGAAAAATGTAGCAAATCTTTTTTGACAAATTTGTATGGGTCATAAGTGTCATTTTTTTTCGTTCTCCCACAGCTGCCCTGGTTGGTAGTAGCTTTATAAGACATATTATATTTATTTCAGTATGGCTGACTCTCTGGGGTCTTTAAAATTTGAATCTATCTGTTTCTATAAATCCAGTAATTGCTGCTATTAGCTCAGTTCCTCTATTCAGAAGAGCTGTTACCACATTTCATGGATTTACTATACTGCAGTGGCAACACATTTCTGACACATTTAAATTTTTTGTTACTTTTTTTAGAGGTTAGAGGTTGGTAATACACAGTTTGAATGCAGCATGTGTTAATGTAGAGTATTAACTAAGACCCACACTAAGTTCCTTAATGATACTTAATAAATATAAATAAATGACTATAGACAAAAAACACTGATGTGATTTATACTAAATCTTTTTTAACTAGGTTTGTGTTTGATAGTATTCTCAGACCCCAATCTATTTGTACCAGGATGTGCTTTGTATGGAGAATAAGCATGTTTTTATGTTTTGGATAAGAATGTCTGCCAAATGCTGTAAAAATATTTTATGTGTGTTAAATGTATGCGCATATTAAGAAATACACCTGGGAGTGAGCTAAAAAACTTAATTAAACTACAGTTTAGTAGCATATGATGAAATTTGTTGATGGTAATGATGAAGTCATTAAGGAAGCATAGAATTTAACATCCTCTTAAACCACACAGCCACACACACATGCGCGCACGCACACGCACACACACACACACACACACACACACACACACACCCCCCACCAACATGCCTGCAGTGTTCATATGATACCTTTGGAACAACCATCAAGCACCACCTACCTTTTATTTCTCAACTTGCCCTGCAATTTGTCATCACTTCTTAAAAAGTGCTTATAAGAAAATGTTACCTTTGCACACTGGAGATGCAGCTTTTGCTGCCAATTTTTATTATTTTCTTTTAAATTTTAGAGAAGCTGTATGCCACAGTGATACCAAATTGCTAGTGGAAACATTTTATTGAAAATTGTATTTTTTGCTGTTAGCTCCTAAAACAAGAGCAAGAAGTTTATTTATTGTTTACTATGTTCTGATGGCATTTACTGTTGTCTGTTCAACTAGAAAAGACCAACATTAAGGTAGAGGAGATCAATGTTGAACATGAAATATCAAAATGCAGTGTAGTTGATTTGTAGCAGAGATTGTCTCAGTTAGTTACTTGTCTCTGAGCTGGGCAGACTAACAGCTAAGGTTCTGCCGTCTCACTCACTTTGGGTTGAGATGAATCTCCACTGGTGACACTGGAAACAAACAATCAAATAGCATTTTTGATCAAGTTCACAAACATGATTTTATTCTCAAATTTGAGGCTTAATACAAAATAAATCTTTAATGCAATTGAAGATCATGAGGATGTTAATGCATGTGGCTTTTACCATTAGAATAAAGATATAACCAGAGATGCTGTACAGAAAATCTCATCTTGGCCTCATCACAACCCTGGGTGATTAGATCTCCATACTGCACAGACTGACCCAGAGCAGCATGGGGGCTCAGTCAGTATCAGTCCTGAGGGTGGACGAGAAAGAATCTTTTGTTAACTTTGGCAAGCCAGAATCCACTCTCATGTTCCTCCCTTATTTTCAGATTCCCAGCAGGTTGTAGTGTAAGGCAGACTTGCTGCATGGTACTGTAATGTCTTAGTCATAAAGCTGACAAATTGCTTCTGGCCCCACACCTTGAGTGTGCATGAGATCCTAAGGGATCCCAGAAAGACCAGTATGCACTGCTTGGTGCACAGAAGGGATGCACACAGCTGGAGAGAGGGGATGCAGGGGATGAGTTTAAGTACTGGATTTGTATTTATGTGTGTGTGTGTGTGTGTGTGTGTGTGTGTGTGTGTGTGTGTGGGGTGTGTGTGTGTGTGTGTGTGTGTCTTTGTGTGTGAGAGTGTGTGTTGTGAGAGAAAGAGGGAAAGAAAGAAAGAATTTAAGCAGTCTCATCATGCAGAACAGAGCCATGAATTGGACGCAGTGTTATGAAAAGCAACTACTCTGTCCAGGCAGGTCTGCAGAAATTTCTCTGGTGTTGGAGACTGTAAATCTATGCAAATATATCTTGACTCTACTTGCAAATGACATTTATACACAGATTTCTGGGGCAGGAATGGAAAATAAATGTCTATTTAGACCTATGAATTAGGAGAGGCAAGTATTTGTGTATAATGTGATTTTTACATTGCTCCAAGGGGAATTTTATGGTGAGGTAGAAGGTATTAGGTTTGCCCGAGGAAGATGTTTTGGAAGTCAGGTGTGGGTTGGACCAGTGATGGCCAGGTGAGCAGATCTTAACAATATGGCCTCTGTATGGGAGCAGTGGCTTCTGTCAGAGCCTTATATTCTGCACTCCTCTGTCACCTCTCTGTCTCTTTTAATGTTTACAATGTTGCTCTCATACCACAGTGCCTACAACAAAGCACAGTAAAAGTTCAAGACTCACAGAGAATCATTTCTGGACTTTAATTATAATTCATGCCAATTATTTTACTCAATTGTTTTACTCAGTGCTGTGAATAGACTTGATTTGTTTTTGACAGCATGGCTGAAGTTTATTAGTGTGATTTTTACATAAACGGCTACACAGTAGTCCAGAGTAGCGTCTCACATTCCATGACCTTCAATCATAAGCTGTAGGAGCAGGATTATCACCAGATGTTTGGTAATTAGTTTGAGTAATGCACTGTGGTTCCCCCTTGGAAACTCGAGCTGCGTCAACAAAGCTTTGGGAACGCCTCTGCGTGACCATGTGTGTAATCTCTGAACCACGTGTGTAATCCGTCCAATGGAAAAATGCGACATCATCGGTGGGGTGATGCTATGACCAGGAAGCTATAAAAGCACATGTGCTAGCTTCTGTTTGTTTAGGAAGTGCTCTGTGTGTGTCTGTGTTTTTCCTTCAGGCAGGTAAGTACTGGCAATGAGGTAAAACAACAACAACAACAAAAATCAATAAATAAACAAGCAATCTTTCAGGCTGTGTGTTCCACCTTGCCCCCACTTTATTATGGTCATACACTTAGCCTATGGGTAGCTTGTTTGGGGGCGGAGCATGATCGGTTGTCTCTCGCCGACTGCTCGCAGTGCGTATGCTTCTCTCTTCGAGGAGAGTGCTCTCACTAGCGTTCCTTGTGGTCCTGGCCCAGCTTTCGCCAAGGTGGAGCATCTGTTGAGGTCATGTGGTTTGCAAATGGACCTGGCAGAGAGAATTGAAATGGGCATGTCCCTTTCTCCTTTCTTACCTGCCAGATGCAGCACCTTCTCCCAGGGTTTAGAAGTCTGCTCTTTAGTGGTTTCTTCCCCCCCATGGAGAGGGTGCGGCGTTCCACTTCTCTTCCTCCAAGGAGGGTGATGAGGACAAACCCGTGTACATGCCTCTGCAGCCAGTCCACTACGAGGAGCTTTTGGAGGAAGTGCTGTTTCCAAGCTGAACATCGGTTGGCCAGCCAAAGAGCAGAAGCAGCGTTCCTTAAATAAATTAGAATAACGCTTCCTGCGACCTAGGTTACTGCCTCCATGCTGGAGCCTTTGTGCCGGGGCCTGCCGATCTTTCCGTATCTGCACACTGAGGTGTCCAGGTCATGGAATAACCCATATTCGGCTCGCCTCTTCAGCCCGAATGTCTCTCTACTCTAATATAGTGAAGCTGATAGAGTGCGGTTACAGGACGATTCTCCGGGTAGAAGAGACGCTGGCTGGCTATCTCTCCCCCAGGACTGCATTCTATCTTAAGGCTATGATACTGCCCACCAAGCCCCTTTGGACCTCCTCGGCTCTGGTGGGCAGAGCATACACAGCGATGGGTGGTTCTCAAGAGACTGATTCCCTTAAGAGACTATCTGCCAGCCTGGAAACTCCTGCCAAACATGTCTTAATGGTTCCTGCACACTGTAAAGAGACTACACGATTCAGTTTGGGTCTCGTCTGCCTCGCTTCAAGAGGGTATACCCCACTCTGTTGGGGCTCGTGCAGGCTCTGGTTATAGAACAAGAAGTATACACTCTCTTAAGGAAGGAGAGTCCAGGTTATACAGACGTACGTCATAGTTCCCAAGAACAATGGGGGCTGGATCCAATTTTCGATCTGCGTCAGCTGAACCGCTCACTTATGAGGCTCAGGTTCAAGATGCTCATGCTAAAACAATCGTGTCTCAAATCAGGTTCAAGGACTGGTTCGTCACAATAGATCTGAGGGACACATACTTTCACATACCCACCCTTTCTCTACACATGAAGTTCCTAAGGTTTGCTTTTGGGGGCAAAGCTTACCAATATTAGGTTCTTCTGTTTGGCCTGCACTTTCGCCCCGCATTTTCACAAAGTGTGTGGATGCTGCTCTGGCTCCTCTGAAACTCCAAGGCATCCGCATACTAAATTATATAGACGACCGGTTGATATTAGCTCTTAGCGATCTGGCATTGAGATGTTGTGCTCGCCCACATAAAGGAATTGGGGTTAAGACTGAATGCCAAGAAAAGTGTACTTTTCTAGAACAGAGAACCACTTTTTTAGAAGTAGTTTGGGATTCGACCACAATGCTTGCTCAGTTGTCTCCCGCTTAAGTCGAGTCAACCCTTATGGCTGTCAAGAGAGTGAGAGAAGGCCAGTCACTCACTGTAAAGCAGTTTCAAAGACTGCTGGGTCTGATGGCAGATGCATCCAACCTGGTGCCATTTGGCCTACTATACATGAGCAATGGTGCTATATTCCTGCAGTGGTGGCTCAGGACCAGAGGGTTTTCCCAAAGTGGCAACCTACTCCACATGATCAAGGTCACACGGCGAAGCCGTACAGGCCTCAGACATGTGGAGGAAACTTGGGTTCCTGTCACAGGGCCCAGTGGTGTGGGTCCCTTGTCATCGCATAACGCTAACGACAGATGCCTCCCTCACGGGCTGGGGGACGATAATGAGTGGTCTAGGGAAAGGGCGCTATCCACATCAATGGCACATCAACTGCCTGGTGGTGCTGGCCATGCTTCTAGCATATCATGATAACGATGAACACTTCAGTGGTCTCTTACATCAACCATCAGGGGGGTCTGTGCTCTTGCCTCCTTTACAAGCTTACACGACAGATCCTCCTGTGGGCCCAGAGGAAGCTGCTCTCACTAAAGGCATTGTATCTCCCAGGGTGCCTAAACCAGGGAGCAGACACCATTTGAGGCAAGTGCAGGCTCCACCCAGAAGTGGTAAAGCAAATTTGGAGGAAGTTTTACAAAGCACAAGTGGACCTGTTTGCTCTTCTCTGGTTTTCCCTTTACTCATCCAGCTCCTCTTGGACTGGATACCATAGTCCATGCTCCCCATTGCGCTGCTCCCAGGAGTTCTGGAGAGAGTTTGCACAGCTTTTAGCCTCTGGTCTCTCAGCCGAGGTTGTAGAGACCATTCTCCAGTCCAGAAATCCTTTCCTGAGGAGGTCATGCACCACAAAATGGTGCCTGTTCACTAAATGGTGTGAGAACCATTAGTTAGATCCAGCTTACTGCCCGGTTGGCCCAGTGCTGGAATTTGTTCAGGAACAGTTTGCCAAAGGGTTGTGTCCTTCCACTCTACAGTTTTACGTGTTTGCTATTGTGGCATGCCATGCTCCGCTTGTTGAGCCGTTGCTAGGGAACAATCTGTGGCCCCTTCGTGTTTGGAGTTTACCCCAAGCACTGGCCGGAGCCTTTTTTTTTATCCAGAAAATGGTTTGTTCCCAAGGTGCCCTCTGTTGTCCCACGACCAGTTGGGCTTTATGCATTCTATCCTCCTCCGTTTCGAGCCCCTGACCAGGAGAAGCTTAATCAGGTGCGTGCACTGGACACATACGTCCACAGGACTGCCCATGGAGGAAGACAGACTGGCTGTTTGTCTTCTATGGTCCTTAAAGAGAGGTCTTCCTGCGTACAAGCAGACCCTTAGTAGGTGGATTGTGGATGCCATTTCCTCCTCTTATGAGTCCTCTGGTGTCCCTGCTCCTTTCGTAGTCGGAGCTCACTCAACCTTGAGCGTGGCGGCCTCTAAGGCCTTTTCCTCTGGAGTATCTCCAGAATATTTGCAATGCTGCAGGCTGGTCTACCCCAGTGACTTTTGTCAGATCTTACATACTTAATTTTAGTGCCACTCCTGGCTACTTTGTCCTTCAGTCTAGCTGTGCTCATCCACACTAGGCAGAAACTGGTCAGTCTAGCCGTATTGTACACTCGTTCCCAAAACGTTGTTGACGCAGCTCGAGTTCCCGACGGGGAACGTCTCTATGTTACGTATGTAACCCTGGTTCCCTGAGGGAACAAGACACTGCATCTTGGTGCCACACTCCCTGCATCCCAGTGAGCGCTTTCTTCACTTCGAAGCTAGCGCCATCTCCACGGCATGTGCTTTAGTAGCTTTCTGGTCATGACGTCACCCTGCCAGTGCCGTTGTGCTTTCCATTGGACGGATTACACATGTGGTTCAGAGCGTGTGTGAACCTGCTATTCTCCACTATAGCTCAGCATGTGCCTGGAATAAATATTGGTTATGAAAGGTATGCACGGAAGTCTCAAGATGAAGGAAGACATCTCAATATCTTTTATTTTTTCACATTAGTTTTTACAAATAATTACACCAATTGCACAATAAGAGGTTTGCAAACAAGGCATTCATGAAAAAAAATGACAGATTCTGTGATTTGCTTTTTTTATTGAATGAATAATTCTCATACACCTTCAATTTTTCACACACAAAGCCAAGAGAGTGCATGGAAAAGGTTTAGGTATTAGAGAGGAAATGAAGTGGATAAAACAGAAAGCTGCTGTGTCTTGGCATAGGTTGATAAATCTTTCAGTAAGTTGGCGTGGCGCTTTGCGACCCAGTTAGTGTACCGTTTGACTTATACTTCTCTTTAGCTGTACTGGAGAGGAGCCAGATGTTCATGCTATACCCTGGAGTGATGCCAGTCGCACACCATTCCTGTCATTGCCCATATCTCACTGGCACAGGGCCACTAACAACCACACCACACTCTATCTAATCTTACATGCTAGGGGCTACAGAAATTGGATATTGACATGAAAGCAGGCATGTCTTTAGGATGAATCGTTACAGATTTTCAAAGTAATTAAATCTAAATAGCTATAGTATAAAAGCACACACACACATACCAATAACTTTTATATGGTGGACAAATCAATAGCATAGATGCCAGGAACAAGCTAATTTCTTAGTAACAATCAGTATCTACTCGCTGATGACATTTTTATGTGAAATATAGTTTTATAGTGTTGTGAATCATCTTTCTGCTCTCAGTTCAAATCAATAATTTTTTATTTGTGGATTTTATTTGTAATTTTTAATAGTGGACATTGTCTGAAACCACCTTTACACAGATAAAATGGTGATCAAAAAAATTTGGTTTGCTCCTTATAATTGTAAGTTTATCCCTAAAGAGAGTCAAGAGGCATTTATTGTCATTTCTACTATACAGAGTGGTACACAGTAAAAACGAGTCAACATTCCTCCAGAACCCTGGTGCTACACTAAACAGCATAGAGCTACAACACACAACATAAAGCTACATAACATAATGCTACATAATGTGCATCGAATGCAACCTAGTGCAAATAGTGCAGACGAAAAACAGTACAGACAGACAGTACAGACAGAAAGTACAGACAGACAACACAAGACAGTGTGGGACAATATACTGTATGTAACACAAGAAAGCAGTAACAGTACTGTGCAAAGAGAACTATAAAGTATAAATATAAGTATAAATAATAAGTATAAATAATAAATAAATGGTGGTGGAATGAAATGAGATGAGTACAGAGTGTGTGTTGAGTTTCAGTTGTACAGTTCAGTAACACACAGTTGTGTGTGTGTGTGTGTGTGTGTGTGTGTGTGTGTGTGTGTAAATTCCAGTTTAGTTCTGTGTATTGAGGAGCCTGATGGTTTGCGGAAAAAAGCTATTTGGATTTGACAGCCTGAATGCTTCGGAACCGCTTTCCCAATGGCAGGAGGGTGAAGAGTGTGTGTGAGGGGTGTGTGGGGTCGTCCACAATGCTGTTGGCCAGTGGAGGAAGCCAGTGGTGACTGTCTCAAGGAAAAATTCCCTGAGATGGTATGGGAAAGAAACCTTAAGAGGAACCATACTCAAAAGTTAACCCATCCTCATCTGGGTGGCACTGAATTTATTACAGTTCATTGTTGTTGAGGTGTACAGCGATTAGTGATTACATGCAACCTGTGGTCCTGAGACATTGTAGTAGACTGTTAACAATAAGTACAGTCAAATCTATTCTCAAAGCTCCTGTGTAACTCTGTAATTTCATAGTTTCCCAGGTCGCTGCTGCGAAACCATCCACAGCAAAGTGGCTCTGTCTGTAGTCCATTTTTTTGTTCTGCATGCCAATATATGTTTGTATATGACATATTTGTCATGACATTACAACAGCAGAGATCCGAAGAATACTACCCAAGGATTCTCTATGTACTACTGCTGATGTCAGCAAAACCAGTATTTACTGTACATTGCAGCCTTCAGTGAAGGTGAGTTAATTAATGCTAGCTAGATACTCAGAACTAGCTATACAATTTTCCCTTTCTGCTGAGCTTCTGCTGTGTTCTGTTTCATTACTCTTGACAACCATCAGCATACTGTTAGACTAGCAACTGACAGTTCATCTTGTCATCTTGTGCACTTGCAGAACGCTTGCATGTGAAATGTTTTCACTGCTACTTGTAACTCATGTGGACAAGTATGGGCAGCAGTTTATTGAGCATGCATTTTAGCCCTGCATTGCTTTTTAATGACCAGATGTCACTCTTAACAAACTGGCAAAAGATTTGTGGGAAAAAATACATTTAATTACAAATAAATAAAACGTTAAAATAAACACACACTATGAAAGACCAAAAGATTTGTTTGTGCTGTTTAAACATCCCATTCTACATTCAGTCTTTATTTGCTTTTATAATGACCACCACTGTTCTGGGAAAAATATTCCAGTATATTTTAAACTGTACTTGTTGAGATTAGTGCTCATTCAGCCACAATGGTGTAAGTAAGGTGAGTTAATAAGGTATTTATCTAGCTTGAGGAAGCCTGTGGTGCATTCAGTTTATCCCAAAGGTGTTTAGGAGGGTTGAGGACAGACCTCAGTAGCAGGCCACTCAAGATCTTTCACTCGAGCCTATGCAAACTATATCTGCATAGAGTTTACTTTGTGCACAGGACCATTGTCATGCTGGAACAGGTTTGGTTCTCCTAGTTCCAGTGAATGGATCATTTAATGCTACCACATACAAAGACATCCAACACACGTTTGATATATACACATGGATGAGTAAGGATATTATGCCATTCATCCAAACAGCTTCTTTAGTACTAAATGGTGTCTCGTCAGATTTTTAAGTGTTCTAATTCTCACAGTGTCTCACGGGATATGAAAGGTTTTTAATAGCTTTATAAACATAAGCACCTTTGGCATTAAAGGATGTAAACCGGTAGAGGTGCCTCCAAGGCATATTGTTCTTTAAATCTCTGAATTTGGGAAGAATAAAAAAAAATACACTCATCATATTGTGCGATAAATGCTGTGTGATAAATCCTTATTTTTTTAAGCAGTAAGCTGTCTCTACTCATACTATCTCTGTTTATGCCTAGTTAAATTAGCAATACAGTAGGCTGCGCTGTAGCAGCAAATTATATTTGTGCTCACGGTTTTTTTACTAGACAAAAATAATCTGAAGATTTTGTGAGGATTATAACTTTGAGTTATTATGTGGGCACGTCAGTACTGTATGCCTATGTGTTGGTAAAAATCTACACTGGTCACTTAGTGGTTGAACTTCTTATGTTAAAGTGAACCATAACACTAAAAGCAGTGACCACATGGGCTTATTCTACTTTATGGCTCTGTCTCTGTGTCTCTAAACTACTTGTGACTTTGTGACATTTTCATTTTGGCTCTGTGGCTGTCAGACCTCAACCAATATGCAACTACAATTTATAGTAAGCTATTGTTCAGCAATGGTTTCATTTGTATGAGTAGCATCTCCTTTAGCTTAACCACTGCACACTAATTATCCTCTTGTCTGCTTTGTTGTTGTTTTTTTTTTTGTTTTTTTGCTAGTGTCCTCTGGCTGTTCCAAACCTAAATTACAACACATTTGTTGAAAAGCCTGACAGAAATGTCAGGTGTACCACTTGACCAACTTTCCAGCCCCGTTATCTGAGGCATGCAGTGTTTGCTCTGCTCTTTACTAGCTCAGGTTACAAAACCATTACTGGCATACTGCAGGAACATTCCCTTCTTTACTGTAGATGACAGATTGTTTAAAATGCTCTTTCCATCCCTTTCATTCTTTGTAACTGACATCCTTTGATTTGCAGACTTGGCAACATCTACAGTTTAGCAATAGTATTTAGGTTTTTTAAGCGGTTGATACAAAGATGCATGATATCTGAATCTCACATTATTTATTTTTCTTCATTATCAGAAGTCAAGCTATAAATGAAATTTGCAGATGCGTCGACAGGGATGTGAAAGCTTGTCAACTTTTTTTGTCTGTGTATATCTTTCAAATTTTTTAACTTGTAAAATTATTAGCCTTGGTCTGTAGAGACAACAGAAAACACAAAGGCAGTAGGAGGCATGTTTTCAGCTCCAACTAACAGTTACCACTGGGGAAAGGGACTAGAATTTTTGCATGTCAGGGTATATTCCTTAATCTTCAATACTTTCTTTGTTCTGGTCATGGTTACTGTTTTATATTACACATTATTTATATTTTAGCAACAAGAACCAATGAAGTCCATTATGCGCAGGTACAAACAAAAATAATTACAATGAGATTATGTGGGATTGATAAAAATTCAATAGGAAGGAAGTGGGAATAGGATTAAAGACACTGCATCAATATATGCACACCGGAACCACAGGGTCACTGGTGGGCAGGCTTTTCCAACATCTGCATGTGAGTCATTTCTTCAGCTCAGATGACTGGAATACTATGCTATTGCTGTCGGGAATAGTGTGATCAGTTAATCCCAAATAGAACCACTGAGAATCAGTGTGTCAGATCTGGGCTGCACGAGACAGTGCCTGGAAGAGTCAACCAACAAAAGCCGACAAGCTGTTCTTCTTAAAGATTCCACACTTAGGCTGTGGATCAGAAAGTGTGCACTGGACCCAACACAAACACAACTGTGGCTGTGGAGTGCGCCACACACCATGCACATGAAGTTCTGGCTGCTGCAATGATCAGTGCACTGAATAGGTCTTCCCTGTGGTCAAAACAAGTGTCCTGCATCCTGTCCTTGATGGAAATTCGAAGACATATGTCCTTACTCTATGTAGGTCTCTCCTGCTAGACACAAGCACAGTGTTGTGGAACACTGGCACTGTTCAAATCTGATGTGAGCCCTGATGTTCCTCTGATTCTCAAAGGCCTAACCTTTTTACACTTTGTGTAGACATGTATGACAGAGAGCACACCATCCATCATTCATTGTTCTGCTTTGCTTATTTGTTGTGCATTTTATGTTCATGCTGGTGAAAATGCTTCACAGGTTCTCATATGAATAGGCTTGGCTGGTCTGTGCTGTTCATTTCGATTGTGGTATTCTGCATGTGTGTTTTTTAACACACAGGAGTCCATGAAAAACTTTACAACCCATGACACCCACAGCAAAGGATGTGTTTTTTCACAAAACAGAAGGGTCTTTGGCCTACTCACAGAAACAGGAGGTAAAGATTGATCCAAAGATAATTCTTTTGAAGACAATTAGTAAAAAGTCCCACAAATCATTGCAGAATGGAAAGTTATAGCACTTAAGTTTTCCAGCATTCCAATGCAATGAATTATCGCCCAGATAGTGGTCATGTTGTTTTCATGCTGACACACAGAGTTAGCCTACAGGACCTTACTTTGTCTGAGTATTGGTTTTATCCCTTTTACTGTGGGTCAACTTTGATAGCTAAAACTACATTATTGTTTGGTCATTGATCAAAACTCAAGCTCTCAGGCTCTAAAATGCTTTGGAGGTTGCTCTTACTTTTAAAAACATGAGGAATTTTTTCAGACATTAGCTAACTACCTTTGCTTTAGGCTGGCCTTTTGTCAGCATGTGACTCATTTCTTCTCGTTTACAGTTAGTTAGAATAGCAGGCTGGTGAACCCTTGCTTAGTCATGCTAACATTATGTGTTTAAAAATAAATCTGGTTCACCCAATCTAAAAGCAGCCACTGATTTTATTTTTTATTTGTATTTTTTTTACATTTTTATCTTAATGAAATATGAAATTCATTCTTTCCTTTTTCACTAAGAACTGTATCCTGTTTAGGGTTCTAGTGGATCTAGAGCCAGTCATGGGAGCAATGGGACAAGGCAGTATGCCTGCGTGTATGTTTTTTATGTGTGGAAGGAAATCAGAGAACCTAGAGGAAACCCACATGTAAATCTCCAGCAACCCAAGAAAATTCAAAAATAATGTTTTTAAAACTCTTGCATTTCTAATATCTTAATGCTAATAAGTAATACTTTTAAAATGTTTTTTTCCCAGCTGTACTATTTCAGAATTGTTTATAATTATATGATATAATGATATACTGCAGTATGTAAAGACCATTTCTTCTAAGCACACTTCTGCCAGGTGCTATTTCCTTTCAGTGCCACTCAGTGAATTTCATATCCACTGTTCCAGGCGAACAATATCCTATTGATTTACTCCCCCGTGTTCACATCTGCCCATGCAAAGAAGCAAATTACATAGTTATTTGCTTATTATCCCCTTTTAATCATTAAAAAAAGTTTAACCAAACAGCAAGATGAATGTTTGCAAGCGCAGTATAAGAGCAGTATTGTTTTCGGCTTGACGTTGCCCAGAAACATGCCAAATACCAGAGCATTTGCTGACACCATGGCATGGAGTGAGGAGTGCAGAATGTAACAGGAGCAGAGCCCTGAGGATACAGCAGTTAATTACTTAGATGAATCCAATAAATGAAATGATAACAAGTGTTCAAACATGATCAGATAGTTAGGTAGTAAATAGATTTGCTTTTGCATGATTTATTTGACAAGCGTCCGGAGACAAGACACGTGTTGCTGAGTTTTCCAAAGCATGGCTTTGTCATGATAGATGATGTCAGCAGCCTGTTAATGACTTATAGTGACCAAACTACAGACTTCCTGTTTGCCAGAGAAAGAGACACGAGGTGAAAAAAGGGAAAATAATAAAAAAATAAACGTGTGTGTTTTCATAAGCAGCTACTATAATTTTCCCATTACAGTTTTTTTCCTATAGTGATGTTAAATGCACTATAGAGGCGAGAGGGGAGACCCTGGAAAAGGCCCAAGGACATAGAGTGTTGCTGTGGTGAAGGATGAGGTTTTGGGGTCATCAGGGGTCAGACAGTCAATAGAATATTGCAAGAATAAAATAAATCACCAGGCTCACCAGAAGCGTCTAATGTGAAACACTTAGGGAAAAGTGGTGAGAATGTCTGGAAAATGGGGTGAAAAAAAGCTTTGGTGAGAGAAATAGAGAGGAGAGGGGCAGCTGCTAAGCGTTAGTCTCTAATGAGACCGTCTCTCGTCCACCTCTGCCTCCATTGCAGAATGGAAAAAAGAGCTTTTAATCTTCATCTAGGGGAAACCCCTTGTCTTTCCATGCAGCTTTCCCTTGTTCTACGAGTCGCATCTAATTTTTCATCTTTGCATATATATACACGTTCATTAGACATTGATTTTTGTAGATTTTGCGGCCTTTTTGAATGGCTCAAAGATCATTCATCTTTCTTTCTGGTGTGTTAATTAGTAGGCTTTGAATTCTTATGCCATGGTTTGCTGTTTTATCTGTTCTGCTCAGTTGAATGAAAGTTAGATGGAAACTTGGCTCTGAGTATGGCATACTTGAGTGATTGTCAATAAGAATGACTGATGGGGTGTTGTAGGACTTAGCGCAGAGAGCTTCAGTAATCGTGGTCTGGTGTGTTTTTGTGTCAGTGACTGGTATTGCGCTTCTTTCAGAATTCCCAGGATCTAAATGGCTAAATGAATTATTTTGTAAATACGCTGGTTACTATAGAAATGCAAACATAAATAATTGAAGGTGTTTCCTCTGGGTTTGTAAGGTAAATTCATATATTACCTACAAATCAAATTAAATGCCTCTAATGTTGGATATTCAGTGTGATGTTAGTTTAAGCTGAGTTATTAGGTTTCGGGTACTCCCTTTTCAACACCAAAATATATGCATTGCCTGGAAATTCTTCTCTATTAGAATATTGAAGGTATGTGTTTCCAAGGGACAATGTGCTCTGATTAAAACAAGACTATATCCAGTGTTTATTATTCAACCGACAGGGGGCTGTGTTTGGTATTTCCCGCTTTTAGACATGCTGCTGCCATCCTGTTTTATTGCCTGGGTCACTATGATGCAGAAAACAATTCCTCTGGCTGGGCCGAATCCTGACACAAAGAAAAGTCTGGAAAAATTCCTGACAATGTTTTATTAGCAGGTATCATGACCAGGGCTCCTGCTGTTGAGGCTGGCTCATCGGAAGCTTTTCTTAGCAGCTTCCAAATTTTGTCTCCCAGCATTAGATTTTTATATTTGATTTCATTATTTTAGAAACTCAACACTTAAACTCTTCACCCTCACAGAGGTGCTCTTGGAACTCTACCTGATTTAAACAATGACTTTACTCGGTATTCATGGATTTACACTTATTTTTAGGCACATAGTGGTATTTGGATTTAACACAGATGTGGACAGAAGATTTAATTTTATTTACTTTTTTTAATTATTTTTTTATTTATATTTAGCTTCTTTCTGTGCATATGAAACTTTACATTATGGTATATGAAGGTCTAAATAGAGCTTTTGATCACAGATTGAACTTGATTCAGACAGTCTTTTGGCTGTTCTGACTTGGGGGTGACTTACATCATCTTCATTTAATTCAGGTAGCGTGAAGGGTCAAATTTATTTTCTTATTACCCAGAGAATGTGTAAAGTACAATACCTTCGTATTTACGTATGTCAGACCATACAGCGGCATCATGTGACCGTTGACTTTCCGACCCTGACGTTTTCAATTAAACTTTGGACCTTTCTCTGAGAGCCAATCCCCCACTCTTATGCGAGCGATTCAGCTGCCATTTTCTTAATGTGATCTAATTTAAAGTCATTTATTGAAGTTAAGTCATTGGGTGTGTGGAAGAAAAATATTTGTAGTGATAACAGGTAGACCGACTGTCTAAGGTCATTTTTCAGCTCAGTTATACTGCACAAAGCCAAGAGACACACACACCACATGCCTCCAGTCAGGCAAAAAAAAAGACACATTTATATATTGTTACAGAAACCTCCTGTCACGCTTCCACTCATATGTGAGTATAACTCCACATAACCACTTAATCAAGAGTTAGACACCACTGCAACCATTCCTCGCTGCAAACGTACGCAAATACATCAGCCTTCCATGTGTCAAACTATGGTATATTAAAAATAACATTTGGGAAAAACACTCACAGTGCAGTTTTTCAGCATCTGAGCAAGTATTTTGATTACACACTTCTGTCTCATATGGAAACTGGATTGGCAAAAGAATGGTTAAATGGTTTGTTTTTTTGGGATTCTAATCAAATTGGTGTAATATTACCCAAGTATATCCATTCTTGATTCTGTCAGGATATTTCCAGCGTCTTGTTTTGTCATGTATTTAGCCTTTTTCTTCATACAACTGCAGTAAAAATTTCCGGATTGGATTACCATGTGACAAGTTAGAATTTCTTTGCATTGAGAAATGGATACATTTAGCGGATTTCCTAAAGCTTTGCAGTCTAACTATATGAACATGTGGAACACAAGAATTTATACAAAATCTTGCAAATCGATTCAAATTGTGTAGTGGGATAATGGGTGTAGTTAAATTACATTGGTGAAGCATGTGATCTACAGAGAAGAAACATGAAATTGTTATACGTTGATATAACAAGCACTTGTTTACCACTGTATTACCAACACTTTATTAATATTAGTTAATTCAACTCCCTTTACTTCCAGGACACCCTCAGTTATTCATGACATGGCCTCCACAAGGTGTTAGAAACATTTCTTTGGTCCATGATGACATCATTGAATCACACCATTATAGTGGCTTTGCCAGCTGCACATTCATCCTACAAAAGTCCTGTTCTTCTACATCCTAAAAGTGTTCTACTGGATTCAGATTTGGTGACTGATCTCATGATTAATGGAACAATTTTGTTTCAAGGTGCATTATCATGCTGAAAGAGTTTGGTAAGTTGTGGCTAGTAAGGGATGCACATGGTCAGCAACATTGTTTAAATAGACTGTGACATGTAAATTATGCTTGTTTGGTATTAAGGGCTCAATGCATGGCATGAAAACATTCTGCACAACATTATACCACCAGCAGCTCGATCTGTTGACACAAAGCAGATTGTTCTTAGATGCATGCTTTTGATGACACAATTTTGACCCTATCATTTACATATCATAGCAGAAATTAACTAAGCATCTTCGGTTATCCAGTTCCAGTGACCTTTTTTCACTCTAGCATCAGACTCCTGTTGCTGTATGACAGGAGTGGAATCCAATGTGGTCTCCTATTATTATAGCTTGTCCATTTTGAGGTACTTTTCTGCTCACTACAAAGTAAAGTGTGATTTTTGAGTTGCATAGCTTTCCTGCAACCACTACAACTACAACGTCTGGCTATTTCCCCTTTTGAACATTCAACAGGTACAGGTGTTATAAATAAATAAATAAAGTGGCCAGTACATTTTGTCAGGGTGCGGGTAGTTGGACCCAAATGCAGGATGCCAGCGAAGTATATAATCAAGGTCTTAATTAACCAAAAAACAAATCCAGGCAAAACCCAGATGAAACAAGAGGCTGAGTATTCCACGTAAAAAACACACAAAACCAAGTGTCGGATAACTCACGACCACACACTGGACAGTTCACAGAAAAACACAAAAACAAAGTGTCTGTAAAAATATGACCATGTGCCGAATAGTCCATGTAAAAAAAAACACAAAAACAAGGTGTTCGCGCTACCCCGCAAGCAGGAGCTGCGGAGGTGGAAAACTCGGAAGTGTGCGCGCTGCTGGCTGACTCTTCTCTCTCTAATGACCCTGATATGTGGGATGTGTGCAGTCCAGTCTTATCCCTCCTATCTATAATACATATCAAACCTGCTTAGTAAACCTAACATCATAAATACAAACCCGATTCCAAAAAAGTTGGGACACTGTACAAATTGTGAATAAAACCAGAATGCAATGATGTTTCAAATTTCATTATTTTATTCAGAATACAACAAAGATGACATATCAAATGTTTAAACTGAGAAAATGTATCATTTTAAGGGAAAAATAAGTTGATTTTAAATTTCATGGCATCAACACGTCAAAAAAGTTGGGACAAGGCCATGTTTACCACTGTGTGGCATCCCCTCTTCTTTTTATAATAGTCTGCAAACGTCTGGGGACTGAGGAGACACGTTTCTCAAGTTTAGGAATAGGAATGTTGTTTCATTCTTGTCTAATACAGGCTTCTAGTTGATCAACTGTCTCAGGTCTTCTTTGTCGCATCTTCCTGCGGCAAATGTTTTCTATGGGTGAAAGATCTGGACTGCAGGCTGGCTATTTCAGTACCTGGATCTTTTTTCTACGCAGCCATGATGTTGTAATTGATAAAGTATGTGGTCTGGCATTGTCATGTTGGAAAATGCGAAGGGCTTCCCTGAAAGAGACGACGTCTAGATGGGAGCATATGTTGTTCTAGAACTTGAATAAACCTTTCAGCATTGATGTTGCTTTTCCAGATGTGTAATCTGCCCATGCCACATGCACTCATGCAACCCCATACCATCAGAGATGCAGGCTTCTGAACTGAGCGCTGATAACAACTTGGGTTGTCCTTATCCTCTTTAGTCCGGATGACATGACGTCCCAGTTTTCCAAAAAGAACTTCACATTTTGATTCATCTGACCATAGAACAGTTTTTCACTTCCATTTAAAATGAGCCTTGGCCCGAAGAAAATGCCTGCGCTTCTAGATCATGTTAAGATATGGCTTCATTTTTTACCTAAAGAGTTTTAGCCGGCAACAGCAAATGGTACGGTGGATTGTGTTCACCTACAATGTTTTCTGGAAGTATTTCTGAGCCCATGTTGTGATTTCCATTACATTAGCATTCCTGTATGTGATGCAGTGCCGTCTAAGGGCCCGAAGATCACGGGCATCCAGTATGGTTTTCCGGCCTTGACCGTTACGCACAGACATTGTTTCAGATTCTCTGAATCTTTGGATGATATTATGCACTGTAGATTATGATAACTTCAAACTCTTAGCAATAGTTTTCTGAGAAACTCCTTTCTGATATTGCTCCACTATTTTTCACTGCAGCATTGGGGGAATTAGTGATCCTCTGCCCATCTTGACTTCTGAGAGACACTGCCACTTTGAGAGGCTCTTTTTATACCTAATCATCTTGCCAATTGACCTAATTTGCTAAAGTTGCAAATTGGTCCTCCAGCTGTTTCTTATATGTACATTTAACTTTTCTGGCCTCTTAATTCTACCTGTCCCAATTTTTTTGGAATGTGTAGCTCTCATGAAATCTAAAATGAGCCAATATTTGGCCTGACATTTCAAAATGTCTCACTTTTAACATTTTATATGTTATCTATATTCTATTGTTTGTGAGATTTGTAAATTATTGCATTCCTTTTTTATTCACAATTTGTACAGTGTCCCAACTTTTTTTGGAATCAGGTTTGTATAATGTGGATAAACTCTGTTTTGTATAAAAACTATATCTATACATTGTGTGCAAAAGATGATGAACCACTAAGCTAGACACAATCTATCAGTATTTACCAGAAACTTGTGTGTATATAGAACCTTTTTATTTTTCTATTCTGTTATTTTTCTTTTTTTTTAAATAATAAGTGCAATTAAAACTGCTACCAGGGTCTACGGTGCTTTTGTGCCCTAGTGTGGACAAATAATTTTAATTGCAACTTGTTTCTTCCTTGTGCTGTACTGTATGTTCTAACTGCAAACCCCACCTTCTTGCCATGACCACAGTATTACGTTTGTCTCTGCAACAGTCTTCATCTAGATTTCTGTAAAACGGCTTTGTGAAACTATCTATTGTTCAAAGTAATAAAAATGTACTATTTAACAGTTCATGAGAAATTCTGCAGTATACCACAAAGACTCATTACTTATTGCATTTTATATATATATATATATATATATATATATATATATATATATATATATATATATATAGAGAGAGAGAGAGAGAGAGAGAGAGAGAGAGAGAGAGAGAGAGAGAGAATTTCTTACATCTGGGGCCTTTTATTTGTTTAAATGTTATAGGAATTATTTTATTTTATCTGAGTTACTATTTGTGCACTGAATTTTGGGTTCCAGTTAGTAGTCTTGGCCTGCCTCAGCCTGTATTCCAGTAACTGTACATATGACATCCTCTCGGTTATTAACTGCTGATGTGGTTCAATGCTATTTCAGATATCACATCATGTGTTGTGAAAAGCACTCTTAAGATGGTGTACATTTCTATAAATATTTATTCTGTGGACAGGCTTATCTTTATTTCAGAAGTGGGGCTGCATTGTTAAAGTGATAACCAAGCTCTGACTGGGACGTATGAAAAAATAGTATACGATTGGATAAGATACTGATTTCATTTGTCCAGTGGAGTGCTTGTATAATTTTAATTGCAACTTGTTTCTTCCTTGTGCTGTACTGTATGTTCTAACTGCAAACCCCACCTTCTTGCCATGACTACAATATTACGTTTGGCCTCTGCAACAGTCTTCATCTAGATTTCTGTAAAACCGCTTTGTGAAACTATCTATTGTTCAAAGTAATAAAAATGTACTATTTAACAGTTCATGAGAAATTCTGCAGTATACCACAAAGACCCATTACTTATTGCAAGTATAATCCAAAAGTTGGTTTGGGGTTTTGTTCTGAAACCTAATAGAGTGAAAGTATTGACAACTGAAAAAAAATAAATAAATAAAAAAAAAATAAATAAATAATAATAATAATGTTATATATATATATATATATATATATATATATATATATATATATATATATATATATATATACACTCGCAATCAGAAATATTCAACCCCCTCACCTGAATAGACAATACAGTTATGTTGATGAAAGATAATGAAAATAAATGAAAATAAAAAAACTCGCGAAATAACAAACAATATTTATTGATACATATTTGAGTTATTTTGACAACAGAACTGACTTAACTTTGAAGTTCAAATGAAAATTGTAAGTCTTGTGTGTGTGTGTATATATATATATATATATATATATATATATATATATATATATATATATATACATACATATTTTGTCCCTGACAAAAGTCTTGTAGCTTGTGTACAAATTGACCTGAAGTGCTGCTGAAATATATATCTAATCAAGATTTTTTTACAAAGAAATGGCTCATTTTAATCCCAACAGCCTCTGTAATAATGTTTCAGTGCAAAACGAAACTGTCAAAAAGTATTCTCATATTCACAGCTTGGTAAAGACCATTGAGTCAATTTTTGCAAAGACATAAGT